>NC_091953.1:28289062-28589062 GCF_031021105.1 Erythrolamprus reginae | reverse complement strand
TGAAATGTAAATGGACTGGTCACATAGACAGAAGAACCAAGGCAGTCATAGAGTGAATCCCATAAAAAATGTCCATGAAAGAGATCTAAAACAAGATTGATCAATGACATCAGCAAGTATTGTGGGCCCAATTGGCAAAAGGAAGCTCTGGACAGTATAGATTGGAAACACACAGAAGAGGCCTTTATCCTCTAGTGCAGCGATTTTCAACCTTTTTTGAGCCGCGGCACATTTTTTACATTTACAAAATCCTGGGGCACACCACCAACCAAAATGACACAAATTAAATAAATAAATAAATAAATAAATACATACATACATACATACATACATACATACATACATACATACATACATAACCCCCTCGTATATACAATCCCATGTAACATCCCCTTATAAATACAGTCAATCATCAATCATCCCTACTCAAATTTATATCTCATTTCTGGGTACTTCTCCTGTCTTTCTCCCTTTTCTCTCTCATGTTTGTCATTTCTCTCTCTTCCTCCCTTTTTCCCTCATTCCTTTTCCCTCTCACTTCTCCTCTATTTCCATCCCTGTCTCTCTCCCCCCCTTATGTGTGTGTGTGTATACACACTGGAACCATTTCCAAAACCAGTTGAGGGCTGGGGTTTTTTCTCTTTTATTCTTTTCAAAAAGAGGTGTGCGCTGGGGGGCATTTCTTATTATTTGGGTGCTTTTTACCATATGCTTCAAGAATCACCCCTCTCTCTCTCTTTTGTTTCTCTCTCCTCTCATTCTCTGCCTCAATCATTTCTCCTTTTTTCTCCCCTTTTTGTTCTCATTTCTCTCTCTCCTTTCCTCTCCCTATCTGTCTCTCTTGCTTTCTCTCTCTCTTCCTATCTCTTTTTCTCTTATTTTCTCTCTCTCTCTCTCTTGTTCTCTCTTATTTTCTTTCTCTCTCTCTTGTTCTTTCTCTCTCTCTCTTTCTCTCTCTCTCCCTCCCTCTTTCTCTCTTTTTCTCACTTTCTCTCTTGTTTTCTCTCTCTCTTGCTTTCTCTCTCTCTCTTGTTTTCTTTCTCACACTCTTTCTCTCTCTTGTTCTCTCTCTTGCTATCTCTTTCTCTCCCCCCTTTCTCTCTCTCTCTTTCTCACTTTCTCTCTATCTTGCGGTCTGTTGCTGTCACTCACTCTCGTTCTCTCTCTGTTCTTCTCAGCGGAGGCCAGCGAAGGTGATATTCAATGTCGGGAGCACGCAGGCGGTTGCGCGTGCTCCCTACCCCCCTGCTAGCCGCTCGGAATATTCAAAATAAGAAAAGCCTTCACCGGCGAAGGTTTTTCTTATTTTGAATATTCCGAGCGGCTAGCAGGGGGGTAGGGAGCGCGCGCAACCGCCCGCGCGCTCCCGACATTGAATATTACCTTCGCTGGCCTCCGCTGAGAACGGAGAGAGAACGAGAGTTGGGCCATTTTTTGTCTCCTGCGTTCCGGGTGCGGGAGGAGCCACGCCGAAAGGCAGGAGACAGCGGAGGAGGAGAGGGGGCGGGCGGGGGGCAGCGCCGAAAGGCCGAGGGGCCCAGAGGCACCGTGGGGAGGCAGGGGCGGCCGCGGCTCCCTTCCCTTCTGCTGCCGGTGCCTCCCTGCCCCCCCGCGGGCTGGCAGGGAGATGAGGAGCGCGCTTTCGGGGAAGCGACGGTGCTTTGGGGAAGCGACGAGAAGCCATGGGCACGAGGGGGCCGACTTTCAAAGCAACCTTTGCCGGCCTCCCGTGGGAGGGTGCCAATAGCGGCGGCGGCGGCGGGGGAGCAATAGCGGGGGGGGGGGCGAACCGCCTCACGGCACACCTGACCATGTCTCGCGGCACACTAGTGTGCCACGGCACACCGGTTGAAAAACACTGCTCTAGTGCAGAGGTAGGCAAAGTTGGCTCTTCTATGACATGTGGACTTCAACTCCCAGAATTCCTGAGCCAATCATGCTAGCTCAGGATTTTTGGGAGTTGAAGTCCACATGTCATAGAAGAGCCAACTTTGCCTACCCCTGCTCTAGTGGATAGACAATGGCTATGAAACATAGAAACATAGAAGTCTGACGGCAGAAAAAGACCTCATGGTCCATCTAGTCTGCCCTTATACTATTTTCTGTATTTTATCTTAGGATGGATATATGTTTATCCCAGGCATGTTTAAATTCAGTTACTGTGGATTTATCTACCACGTCTGCTGGAAGTTTGTTCCAAGGATCTACTATTCTTTCAGTAAAATAATATTTTCTCATCTTGCTTTTGATCTTACCCCCAACTAACTTCAGATTGTGTCCCATTGTTCTTGTGTTCACTTTCCTATTAAAAACACTTCCCTCCTGGACCTTATTTAACCCTTTAATATATTTAAATATTTCGATCATTTCCCCCCTTTTCCTTCTGTCCTCCAGACTATACAGATTGAGTTCATTAAGTCTTTCCTGATACGTTTTATGCTTAAGACCTTCCACCATTCTTGTAGCCCGTCTTTGGACCCGTTCAATTTTGTCAATATCTTTTTGTAGGTGAGGTCTCCAGAACTGAACACAGTATTCCAAATGTGGTCTCACCAGCATTCTATATAGCGGGATCATAATCTCAATCTTCCTGCTTGTTATACCTCTAGCTATGCAGCCAAGCATCCTACTTGCTTTCCCTACTGCCTGACTGCACTGTTCACCCATTTTGAGACTGTCAGAAATCACTAAATCCTTTTCTTTTGAAGTATTTGCTAACGCAGAACTGCCAATACAATACTCAGATTGAGGATTCCTTTTCCCCAAGTGCATTATTTTACATTTGGAAACATTAAACTGCAGTTTCCATTGCTTTGACCATTTATCTAGTAAAGCTAAATCATTTACCATATTACAGACGCCTCCAGGAATATCGACCCTATTGCACACTTTAGAGTCATCGGCAAATAGGCAAACCTTCCCTACCAAACCTTCCCTTATGTCACTCACAAACATATTAAAAAGAATAGGACCCAGAACAGACCCTTGTGGCACACCGCTTGTAACCTAACTCTGCTCAGAATACTCGCCATTAACAATAACTCTCTGATGTCTACGCTTCAGCCAGCTGCAAATCCATTGAACTATCCAGGGATTAAGTCCAATCTTCACTAATTTATCTATCAGCTCTTTATGTGGAACCGTATCAAAGGCTTTGCTGAAGTCCAGGTAGGCAATATCCATGGCACCACCTTCATCCAACACATTTGTGACATAGTCAAAGAAATCAATGAGATTAGTCTGACATGATTTGCCTTCAGTAAAGCCATGCTGATTTGGGTCCAATAAGTTATTGTTTTTTAGGTGCTGATTTATCTTCTTTTTGAGTAGAGTCTCCATCATTTTAATGAAGATGATGATGATGATGATGATGATGATGATGATGATGACAGTTTCTTCATATGTGGCATACCTGCAGGCAGTGGTGAAATCTACTTATCTTCCCTACTGATTCGGAAGTGCGTGCTAAAAGGTAAACGGTACTTTTTCTATGGTAAAAGTTGAATGAGAGGAGGAGAAGGAGAAGTTACAGAAGAAGTGGATTTTGAAAGCAAAATCAAAATCATATGACAATAACAGAATAACAATATTAATAATAATTCATATTATTTATTGATAAAAAAGTATTATGTGTTAAATCAGAAATTCAGTCTGACAAATACTGTAAGAATTTCTCCATTGGGATAAAATCACAAATGGTTAAAGTCAAGGTTTATTTTTGGTAGGCAATCTGCATAATATATCATTAGCAATGGTAATACTGTGAAAGTTGGACCATTAGAATGACTGAGCAGCAAAGAATTGAGGCCTTTGAACTATGGTGCTGAAAAAGACCCCTGCAAGTTCTTTGGACGGCAAGACAATCAAACTGGTCAGTCCTAGAAGAAATAAACTCTGACTGCTCTTTAGAAGGCCTGATCCTGAAGATGAAACTCAAATACTTTGTCCACCTAATAAGAAGGTAGGGCTCACTGGAGAAGAACCTAATGCTTGGAAAGATTGAGGGCAAAAGAAAGGGACATAAGAGAATGAGGTGGTTGGATGGAGTCACTGAAGCAGTAGGCATTAGCTTAAAAGGAGTCCAGAGGATAAGAAGGCCTGGGAATGTCCTATGTATGGGATTCATTTGGAGTACTTTTTTTTTAATTGCAGTGTTGACCATTTTACACCGGTCCATAAAATTTTCAGCATGCTATAAAGACATTTCATTTTGCTCAACACTTTTGTTTTTTTGTAAATGCATATTGCATTTTACAATGCGACACCACACAAGGGGGTGGGCACCTATAGTCAGAAAAGTTGGGGGCACCTATAGTCAGAAACGTTAATTTTCAGTTTGCATTCATATTTCACATTATTTACTTCAGTGTACCAAAGGTGTTGTGGTTAGCTCTGGCCCAGCTCCTGCCCCAAGGACTGTGGATGTGGGGGAGACATCCACATGCTGCAGGCCTGTTTTGCCCCCCCGGTGGAATCTGCTGATGAAGGCTCCTCTGACCAAGAAGACATGAGTGACAGGGAGGAGGAGAGTGTGGCAGACAACTCAGAAGGAGATCAATTATCTAGCTCCTCCTTGGATTCAGAACAAGAGTTAATGATACAGCCAGGCATGCGGAGAGCGATGCATAAGCAACAACAACTGAGAGATTATTATCAAAGAAAATGAGGCCACCTGTGGTTGGGTGGGGCTGTGGTAATTAGTGAGGCTGCTATAAAGAGCAGCCTGTGGGTTTGGCCATTGTGGAGGATTATCTGATCGGTGTGTTTCGTGCCTGCTTTGCTGCCTTTGACCTTTTGTGTGCTGATTTTCCCCCACTTTGAAACTAAACCAGAGCAAAGTGTGTTTCACTTTGTGAAAGAAGAAGGACTGTGAATTGCCTCACAGCTGCAAGCTGAGTATCACAGAACTGATAAGGGACTTGTACAAATTACCAGTTTATTTGGAGACGAGTGCTCTTTGCTATACCAACAGAGGGCTTAGGTTAAGTGAATTTTCATTATAAAGAACATTGTTTTGAATTTTCAAACGTGTGTGTGTCTGAAATTTGTACCTGGTGAAGTTTTGGGAGGAGTCTACCAGAGAGCCCGACAGAACAAAAGAGCATTTGGCTGAGATAGAGTAACACTCGAGGCAACACTCCTGCATGGATTTTGTCTTGTGGGCATTTACAACACAAAGGAATTGAAGGAAAAACTTCCATAGAAAAGCAGAGGTTTCTTAGAAACACAATGTCTTGTTTATTTCTTAGAATCACAATCTTTTTGAAAGATTAATATTTAATACAAAGGCTTGCAATTTCTGAGTTACTATTCAGGCACTCTGATCCCATTTATTTATAAGGGATTTATGAGGAGTTTATGAGACAGCAAGAAAAGAAAACTTTAATTTTATTTTTGTTTGAAATGGATCTTCAAAAGTGTCAGAACTGCCTGATGACATGCCCAATTCCTTTTACTATTGACAACAGGTAAGTCCTCTGATAACAACTGTTCAGTTTAGCTACTTTTTGAATTTACATAAATGCTGAAAAAGTAGTTTGCAACCAGCCCTCAACCTTAGCAACCTCTGCAATGTTCCTGTGATCACGTGATCGCCATTTGCCCATCTCACAACCAATAAGCAGTTGCAGTGCCCCATGGTCATTTTAATTTTTTTAATATTTAGTTCGTCAAACATGTACAAGATAACAGGTATAAGTATAAGCATGGACATGAATACAGGAAATGAGTACAAATAAGAACATAAGAGGAGCTATGCTGAATCAGGCCAAAGCCCATTGATTCTGTGTCACAAAGTGGCCCACCAATTGTACATGGGAATCTTGAGCAGAAAGAGAAAGCAAAACCCTCCCTTTCCCTTGACCCCCAACAAATGGTACTCAAGGGAATCCTGCCTGCCTCAACCAACATAGAGATGGCACATGGACGTCCGTTTCAAGAACCACCGATACACTTGGCATTCATGAATCTGTCTAATCCTGTCTCAAAGCTATCCGGGCTGACAGCTGTCATGACCTTTTCTGGAAGTGAATTCCATAAACCAATGACCCTCTGGGTGAAGAAATATTTCCCTTTATTTGTCCTCGCTTTCTTACCTATGAGCTTTAGGGAGTGCCCCTCGTCCTAGTATTGTGTGATAGAGAAAATAATTTTTTGCTAAAGAATTTTTCTCTATCTACCTTTTCTATCCCATGCATGATGTTATACACTTCGATCAAGCCACCCCTTAAACGCCGTCTTTCAAGGCTGAAGAGACCAAGGCATTGCAACCTGGTTTCATAAGGGAGGTGCTCCATAAATGTGGACAGCAGGCAGGCTGGTGAGCAACAGGGACACCAGTCTAGGCCATTGCGGACAGTGCATTCATTTGAGTGAGCCAGAAACCATTCATCCATTTTTAATGCTTCCATGAGTTGAAAATTTAGGTCCACAGAAAGATCGGACCTCCTTTCCTTTTGGGCCCAGGTGACCATGGAAAATGCCCATTGCTTAGCAGGGATCACTGGCCAGATTAATTCCTGCCTGGCACTGTTGTATTGGGGCAACCTAGACACATGAGCCATGGGATAAATGATTGGTATGAGTGGGATGGATGGGATGAGTGGAGTTATGACATGGATGAGATGATTGGAAATAGTATGAATGATATATTTGGCCCACCTGACGTTGGAAGGGCAGGAGGAGGGGGGGCATCGATCTCTGGGGTGGCGGAGGGTCGGAATATCCTGGTGTTGCTGGGGAGAGGCAGATATGGCGGGAGCCGCGGAGTTAGCCGTTCAAGGAGAACAAGAGATCGTTGTTTAATAACAATTCCTTGTTCTGGCTCCATGAGCTCAACCCTGGATACTGGTGATGAGTGTAACTCTGGCCCTGGACTCAAGCTGTTGCTACTCAATGCCAGATCGGTAGTAAATAAAGCTCTCCTCATCCGGGATTTGATCCTGGATGAGGAGGCCGACCTGGCTTGTGTGACCGAAACCTGGCTGGGCCCGGAGGGAGGAGTTCCTCTCTCTGAAATCTGCCCAGCCGGGTTTCGGATATGGCATCAGCCTCGACCCCAGGGAAGGGGGGGAGGAGTGGCTATTATAGCCAGAGAGAGCCTGTGCCTGCGTAGACTCACTGCTCCAGAGATTGCGGGTTGCGAGTCCCTCCTGGTGAAGTTGGACCTAGGGGTTCAGGTGGGCTTGTTACTCACGTACCTGCCTCCCAGCTACGTGTCAACAGCCCTGCCTGTGCTGCTGGAGGAGGTGGCCGGGCTGGCGGTGAGGTTCCCTAGGCTTATGGTCTTGGGGGACCTCAACCTGCCGTCGCTCAGCGGATCCTCTGGGCTGGCACAGGAGTTCATGGCCACCATGTCAGCCATGGACCTGACTCAAGTAGTGCAGGGTCCAACTCATAAGGGAGGGCACGCACCTGACATGGTATTCCTCTCTGAGCAACTGAGTAATGGTCTGAGATTAAGGGGCTTAGAAGTATTGCCTTTGTCATGGTCAGACCATTTTCTACTGCGGCTTGACTTCCTGGCTCCAATCCTCCCTCGCAGGGAGGCGGAACCGATTAAGTTGTTCCGCCCCAGGCGCCTGATGGATCCAGAAGGCTTTCAGAAGGCGCTTGGGGATCTTCCAGATGCACTCGTCCACAATTCGGCAGAGTCTCTGGCTGAGGCCTGGAACAAGGCTGCAGCGGAGGCCCTTGACCGAATTGCACCGCTGCGACCTCTCCGCGGCACTAGACCCCGTAGAGCTCCATGGTTCAACGAGGAGCTCCGGGAGTTGAAATGCCAGAAGAGACGTCTAGAGAAGCGATGGAGGAAGAGTAAGTCCGAATCCGATCGAACACTTGTAAGAGCTCATATTATGACTTACAAAGTGGCACTCAAGGCAGCAAGATGCGCGTATCATGCCACCTTGATTGCATCAGCGGAATCCCACCCGGCCGCTCTGTTTAGGGTAACCCGCTCCCTTCTTAACCAGGGGGGAGTTAGGGAGCCCTTGCAGAGTAATGCCGAGGATTTTAACACGTTTTTCGCTGATAAAATTGCTCGGATTCGAGCGGATCTCGACTCCAATTGTAAAACAGAGTCAACTGACAACGAGTCAGTCGAGGTGACTGGGGCTAAACGTCTTTGTCCATCTGTCTGGGAGAAGTTTGACTTAGTGACACCTAAGGAAGTGGACAAGGCCATTGGAGCTGTGTGTTCCGCCACCTGTCTACTGGATCCGTGTCCCTCTTGGTTGGTTTCGGTCAGTCGAGAGGTGACATGGAGCTGGGTCCGGGAGATTGTCAACGCCTCCTTGGGGAGTGGGTCCTTTCCGGCTCCTTATAAGGAGGCACTTGTGCGCCCCCTCCTCAAGAAGCCTTCCCTGGACCCAGCCATACTCAATAACTACCATCCAGTCTCCAACCTTCCCTTTATGGGGAAGGTTGTTGAGAAAGTGGTGGCACTTCAGCTCCAGCGGTCCTTGGAAGAAGCCGATTATCTAGGTCCTCAACAGTCTGGATTCAGGCCCGGCTACAGCACGGAAACTGCTTTGGTCGCGTTGATGGATGATCTCTGGCGGGCCCAGGACAGGGGCTTGTCCTCTGTCCTGGTGCTTCTTGACCTCTCAGCGGCTTTCGATACCATCGACCATGGTATCCTTCTGCACCAACTAGAGGGGTTGGGAGTGGGAGGCACTGTTCTTCAGTGGTTCTCCTCATACCTCTCTGGTCGGTCGCAGTCGGTGTTAGTAGGGGATCAGAGGTCGACCTCTAGGTCTCTCCCTTGTGGGGTGCCTCAGGGGTCGGTCCTCTCCCCCCTGCTATTTAATATCTACATGAAACCGCTAGGTGAGATCATCCAAGGGCATGGGGTGAGGTATCATCAATACGCCGATGATACCCAGTTATACATCTCCACCCCATGTCCAGCCAACGAAGCAGTGGAAGTGATGGGCCGGTGCCTGGAGGATGTTAGGGCCTGGATGAGTGTCAACAAGCTCAAACTCAACCCAGACAAGACGGAGTGGCTGTGGATCTTACCTCCCAAGGACAACTCCATCTGTCCGTCCATTACCCTGGGGGGAGAATCACTGGCCCCCTCAGAGAAGGTTCGCAACTTGGGCGTCCTCCTCGATCCACAGCTCACATTAGAGAAACATCTTTCAGCTGTGGCGAGGGGGACGTTTGCCCAGGTTCGCCTGGTGCACCAGTTGCGACCCTACTTGGACCGGGAGTCACTGCTCACGGTCACTCATGCCCTCATCACCTCGAGGCTTGACTACTGTAACGCTCTCTACATGGGGCTACCTTTGAAAAATGTTCGGAAACTTCAGATCGTGCAGAATGCAGCTGCGAGAGCAATCATGGGCTTTCCCAAATATGCCCATGTCACACCAACACTCCGCAATCTGCATTGGTTGCCGATCAGTTTCCGGTCACAATTCAAAGTGTTGGTTATGACCTATAAAGCCCTTCATGGCACCGGACCAGATTACCTCAGGGACCGCCTTCTGCTGCACGAATCCCAGCGACCAGTTAGGTCCCACAGAGTGGATCTTCTCCGGGTCCCTTCAACTAAGCAATGTCGCCTGGCGGGACCCAGGGGAAGAGCCTTCTCTGTGGCGGCCCCGGCCCTCTGGAACCAACTCCCCCCAGAGATTAGAACTGCCCCCACCCTCCTTGCCTTTCGTAAACAACTTAAAACCCACCTCTGCCGCCAGGCATGGGGAATTGAGATCCTCTTTCCCCCTAGGCCTTTACAATTCTATGCATGGTATGTATGTATGTATGTATGTATGGTTTTTATATTAATTGATTTTTAATCATCAATACCAAATTACTATTGTACACTGTTTTATTGTCGCTGTTAGCCGCCCCGAGTCTCTGGAGAGGGGCGGCATACAAATCCAATAAATAAATAAATAAATAAATAAGGTCGGGCCCCCCCGCGGTAGGTAGCGCAAAGAGAAGTTAAATCAGGCAAAATGCCATGCCTAGCAGACCTGCTTGGGTAACAGTTTCCTAGGGGTCTTCAAGGCCTCTAGGTTTTTATTTAAAAAAGCTTCTGTGCGTGTGCAGAAATAAAAAAACAAGATGGCGGTGCCTATGGGGCCACTGAGAGAATTGGCTCAGGGATATGGCATGCTTGGGTCAATGCCTGTTCCAGTGATCCTGGTCACCAAGTTACTACTGACTCTATAGAACCAGTCCGAACCAGGAGGAACCCATCTCTGAGTTTGAGGATGTGACAACAAAGTCAGGTAGTGCATTCCAGGCACTCCAGGCTGTTCTGTTGGGCTCTCTGGCAGACTCCTCCCGAAAATTCACAGGTACAAATTTCAGACACACATATGTTTGAAAATTCAAAACAATGTTCTTTATAGTGAAAATTCACTTAAACTAAGCACTCGTCTCCAAACAAACTGGTAATTTGTACAAGTCCCTTATCAGTTCTGTGATACTTAGCTTGCAGTTGTGAGGAAATTCACAGTCCTTCTTCTTTCACAAAGTGAAACACACTTTGCTCTGGTTTAGTTTCAAAGCGGGGAAAAATCAGCACACAAAAGGTCAAAGGCAGCAAAGCAGGCACGAAACACACCGATCAGATAATCCTCCTCAATGGCCAAACCCACAGGCTGCTATTTATAGCAGCCTCACTAATTACCACAGCCTCACCCAACCACAGGTGTCCTCATTTTCTTTGATAATAATCTCACAGTTGTTGTTGCCTATGCATCGCTCTCCACATGTGTGGCTGTATCATTAACTCTTGTTCTGAATCCAAGGAGGAGCTAGATAATTGATCTCCTTCTGAGCTGTCTGCCCCACTCTCCTCCTCCCTGTCACTCATGTCTTCTTGGTCAGAGGAGCCTTCATCATCAGATTCCACCGGATTCCAAAACAGGCCTGCAGCATGTGGATGTCTCCCCCACACCCACAGTCCTTGGGGCAGGAGCTGGGCCAGAGCTGACCACAACACAGGCTGAAGGTGTATTTTCTGCCATCATGTTTGGAGTGGTTTACCTTGAGTTTGTATCTATTGTTTGCCCATGTATTATTGTGGTTGAAGTAGCTGTTGACAGGTAGGATGTTGACAGGACAATTTTGTGTCTGAAGAGATTGGGCAACCATTTGTCTGAAATATTATAGGGTTTCCTGCTATATGGGTATTGGACTAGAAGACCAAGGTCACTTCCAACTCTGTTATTCTGTCTGTTAAGCTTAATGACCACAGTGGAACTGATCTAAGTTCTGCGTTGTGATGTGATACTTCACTTAAAAACCATATCACGTAGTGATCATTAAATGAGTATACAGTATTACAGTATATATTGTACATTGTTCCAGCAGTAGAAAAATTCTCACCTTGGAACTATGGTTCACAGTAGCATGACACTCTCAAATATGAGGGGGGAAATGCATTCCTGTTGTAAAAATTGCTAAGACGCTAGTGATTTTCTAATCAGGAAATAATTGTACTTGTCTCAAGAAGAATTAGAGATCTGGTAGGAACTTGCTGCCAT
This sequence comes from Erythrolamprus reginae, assembly GCF_031021105.1. Lineage (NCBI taxonomy): Eukaryota > Metazoa > Chordata > Lepidosauria > Squamata > Dipsadidae > Erythrolamprus > Erythrolamprus reginae. The sequence continues at coordinate 28,577,558 of NC_091953.1, read as the reverse complement.
TTTTAATGACTTGTTTTCCCTCCCTTCGGAGAAGTACATCTTCAGAAACTTTGAGGTAAATCTTAGACCAACTAGACAGAATGGCAGCAATTCCCTAGCATTTCAGGCAAGAATTTCTCCAGCAAGAACCTGAAGCTTTTACACACATGAGCAGCAACTTTTCCACTGAACCACAGAGAGCTTCATTTCAAACCATACAATTGTAACCAATATCTGAGGACCTCCTAATATAAAGTGAACAGATGTCCCACTTTTGGCGGGACAGTCCCGATTTTGAATGATTTGTCCCGTGTCCTGGGGTGTTTTTTAAAAGTCCCGACATCTTATACAGATATCTTACACCCAACAGGGATTTAAAAACCAGACAAGAACTTGAATCACAAAATTATAACATAGAAACATAGAAACATAGAAGACTGACGGCAGAAAAAGACCTCCTGGTCCATCTAGTCTGCCCTTATACTATTTCCTGTATTTTATCTTAGGATGGATATACGTTTATCCCAGGCATGTTTAAATTCAGTTACTGTGGATTTACCAACCACATCTGCTGGAAGTTTGTTCCAAGGATCTACTACTCTTTCAGTGAAATAATATTTTCTCATGTTGCTTTTGATCTTTCCCCCAACTAACTTCAGATTGTGTCCCCTTGTTCTTGTGTTCACTTTCCTATTAAAAACACTTCCCTCCTGAACCTTATCTAACCCTTTAACATATTTAAATGTTTCAATCATGTCCCCCCTTTTCCTTCTGTCCTCCAGACTATACAGATTGAGTTCATTAAGTCTTTCCTGATACGTTTTATGCTTAAGACCTTCCACCATTCTTGTAGCCCGTCTTTGGACCCGTTCAATTTTGTTAATATCTTTTTGTAGGTTGGTCTCCAGAACTGAACACAGTATTCCAAATGTGGTCTCACCAGCGCTCTATATAAGGGGATCATAATCTCCCTCTTCCTGCTTGTTATACCTCTAGCTATGCAGCCAAGCATCCTACTTGCTTTTCCTACTGCCCGACTACTCCTACTGCCCGACCAGATAGATTGGTGGACCTACACACAAATAAAATCCAGATATAACAACGATAGACAAACCGCCGGCATCGAAATCTCCACCAAAACTTTAGATAACATTTTGATAGGACAGGAGGACAGACAGATTACTAAAATTTATCAACAATTCCTTGAACAAGACAGAATGGAAGACATAATCAAAAATTCTATGATAGTTTGGGCTAAAATGTCCAACACAATATATATTTAGTGGATTGGGAGAGATCATGGAACGCAATCTCTAAAATCACACTGTCAGCAGCATATAAAGAATTTTTTAATAAACTTTTCTGTAGATGGTACATGTCCCCATTAAGGTTAGCAAAGATCTACCCGACACTACAAGACACCTGCTGGAAATGTAAAAAACAAAAAGGTTCCTTTTTTCATATGTGGTGATCCTGCCCTAAAATTCAAAAAGTAGGGAAAACAACCCACAGATGGCTTACAGAAATGATAAAAGAGGAGATAGAACATACCCCAGAGGGTATGCTCTTAGGAATTTGGAAAAGACATTTCTCCAAACAAATGCTTTTCCTTATGACACACATAATCACCGCAGTTAGAATATCACTGGCACAAATGTGGAAAAATGATCTGACCCCATCGGAAAGCTTAATTATTGATAAAATATATAGATGTGTAGAGATGGATGAAATGACAAACTCAATCAAGGGAATAAAAATATAAAGAATCTAAAGAATTATGGCACAAATGGATTTAAAACAAAAACTGAAAAGTAACAATACAAAGTATCAGTATATATAGAAATAAAAATAAATACCTCGTAATATTAACGGAAACAAAATAAAAACATGGGACAAATGACTACTCTATTATAGAAACTTTTAAAAAAGTATACTTACTAATATATCTTTTCCTTTTTTTCTCTTCTAATATTATGCTTTACCTATGATATCTATATTTGAATGTACATAATTTAACAGAATATATAGAGAAATGAATGATATATTTAAAATGTAACAGAATCGGATTAAGATCTGTAAAAACAGAACAAAACATATGAGAAATATTCTTTTTAAAATCAATAAAGAAACTTTTTTAAAAAAGTCCCGCTTTTTTGAAAGAATGCAGGACCAGCTAGGGAATTGTGGGAGAACTTTACACGGTTTTCATTTTTTATTTTTTCTTCCTTTTCATTATTCTAAGCCACCTGGAGTAGTCTCATGGTGAGACAGGCGGCTGATAAATTAACAAATAATGCTAATAAATGCATCCATAACTTTTCCCGCGAACCGGCGAATGAAATGGCGGCATTCCAAAAAGGCACAGGCGCAGAAAGACAAATATAAAGAGCCGGCTAAGAAGGTGGCTGCAGCCAGAGCAGCTTTGGGGTCCGGGCCGGCAGGCAAAAGCAAGCTCGGAAAGCGAAAGAGAAAGTGACAGCAGTGAGGTGGAATCCTTGGGTTTGGAGCTCAGAAGTGACATGGAACAAAGCTCCACCCAACCGCCGGTTTGGAGGCCACAGTTCACTCCAAGCCACCACCTCGTCTCCCTCACCTCCTTGGAATCGGGGCCCTGTCCTTATATGGAATGTGCCCAAAATACTTGGGTCGGCTTTGAAGTGATCCTGCAGGCCTCCAGACGGCGCACCCTGAAACGAGTCCACTCAGGTAGGCAGGGAGGAAAGTCTTTGTGTCCCCCGGCTACAAAGGCTTCTGGTTATAGGAAGTTTAGCAAAATCCAGGGGTGGGGGAATTGGCTTTTGCAAAAGCCGCCTTCTATTTATTTATTTATTTATTTATTTATTTATTTATTTATTCATTCATTCATTCATTCATTCATTCATTCATTTATTTATTTATTTATTTATTTATTTATTAGATTTGTATGCCGCTCCTCTCCGTAGACTCGGGGCGGCTAACAACAGTAGAAAGACAATATGAACAAATCTAATATTAAAAGTGATGTTAAAAAAACCCAATTTAAGAAACCAATCATACATACGGACATACCATGCATAAATTTTATAAGCCTAGGGGAAAGGGAATATCTCAATTCTCCCATGCCTGACAACAGAGGTGGGTTTTAAGGAGCTTTAAGGAGGGTGGGGGCAACTCTGATATCTGGGGGGAGTTGGTTCCAGAGGGTCGGGGCCGCCACAGATAAGGCTCTTCCCCTGGGTCCCGCCAAATGACATTGTTTAGTTGACGGGACCCGGAGAAGGCCAACTCTGTGGGACCTAGCTGGTCGCTGGGATTCGTGCGGCAGAAGACGGTCCCGGAGATATTCTGGTCCGATGCCATGAAGGGCTTTATAGGTCATAACCAACACTTTGAATTGTGACCGGAAACCGATCGGCAACCAATTCTATCCTCCTCTAGCTCCCTCACCTGTGGCAAATAGTTGCTTGAAAAAAACGAAGATGGAAGAGCCAACAGACTTGGAGGGAGATGAAGAAAAGTGGGTTGTAAATAAAGATTTTCTTATCATTTAAATGGGTATTTTTGTTTGTGGCAAAAGTAGTGCTAGTTAAGCAAGTATTTATTTCCTAGACCAATTTTTTAACCAAGAACAGCCCCCCCCCCGGTCAGGGGTGTCCCACTTTACCCATGTTAAAATCTGGTCACTTTATCCTAATAGGAAAGCAGGCCTGGGGTCTGAGTTGTATTGGTTCAGGTTTTGCTAGCAGCTGTTTTAGCAGTGTCTGCTGTATCAGGACAGAATATCACTCCTCCACTCGAAACAGAATATCCTACGAAAATAGACTAACAATCCTGGGCCTAGAAAGCCTAGAACTACGACGCCTAAAACACGATTTGAGTATTGCCCACAAGATCATATGCTGCAATGTCCTACCAGTCAATGACTACTTCAGCTTCAACCGCAATAACACAAGAGCACGCAACAGATTCAAACTTAATACGAACCGCGCCAAACTTCACTGTAAAAATATGATTTCAACAATCGAGTTATCGAAGCGTGAAACTCATTACTGGACTCAATTGTGTCAACCCCTAACCCCCAACACTTCTCCCTTAGACTCTCCACGATTGACCTCTCCAGGTTCCTAAGAGGCCAGTAAGGGGCGTACATAAGTGCACTGGTGTGCCTTTCGTCCCCTGTCCAATTGTCTTTCCTTTCTTTCACCTATCTTATATATTCTCTTCCTTTCATATATCCTCTCCTCTAAGTTCACTTTCACCCTCGTTTATATTATCACGTCTATTTTTCTTCCTATGTATCTGTGTATTGGACAAATGAATAAATAAAAATAATAATAAATAATAAAAAAAAGAATACAAACAAGTAGTTATTTAATGCGTTCTGTGTTAGAACTATAATTACAAGTTTCAGTCTGACTGTATAAATGTTTCAACCGATGGAGCCTACAACATTGATGAATAAAAGTAGAACCAGATTAACACTGTTTAGGTTAATATGCTATATTTGTACACATAAACAATCATATTTTTAACAAAATGCTGGCTCTAAATATATATAGAGGTCATTAGGTAAGTATAAATAGACATGCTGTTCAATATTATACGCAACTGATTGTTCACAGCAAGGAAGCAAACTGCGAACATATTTGTCTTTGGTAATCTCTGCTTTTTTGAGATCTTAAGCAAAATAATCCCTTTCTTCCAACATTTTGTGGATTAGCTCTACTCCTAGAGCGTGACAGACTTTAAATAACCTAATGATTAGGTATCTACAAAATCCTTTTTCTTATAAATATTACATGACTTTTTCTGAATAGTAGGAATGTAAATCAGCTTTATTCTTGCTATTCAGAACATCAGGGAAAAATACAATTGAATTATAGCCTTGTGTTCAACCAGCCACCATGAAATTACTGTTAATACCAACATGGACCAGCTCATCATATGATTACAGGAGAAATGACTGGAATTTTACCCACTCCACCTACCATATGCATATACCTGCTAAAATTGCCCTTTGCTTTCAGCTGAAATGTCAGCAAATGGCTTGTAAAAGCAAATGGTAAAGTACGCTCGTCCCACTTATTATCAAGTGTAAAGGACAGTTTGTAAAAGTGGTTTTATGTATTCATTGGTGCCTTTGCCCTATGGAATGTTCATTTTATGCTGCAATTTTTTTTTCTCTGTCTCTCAGACTTACATTCTAATGCTCACTACCGGTATAAATTAGTCCAATATTTACAAACAAGACAAGATTATTAGTCTTATAAATTTATTTTTCTTTAATTCCATCTCAAATGAAATAATGACATATTTTCAGTACCTATGTTTATTTACTATATTTATATGTCACTATCTAGAATGATTCTTTGATATGAATCAATCAGAATAGAACTGAAAGGGAACTTGGAGGTCTTCTAAAATCCAATCCCTTCTTCAAGCAGGAGACCCTATTACATTTCAAACACATGTCTGTCCAGACTAAAAACCTTCAGTGATGAAGCACCTACAAAGTCAAGCTGTTCCATTGATTCATTGTTTTCTGTTAGGAAGTTTCTCCACAATTCCCGATTGCTTCTCTCCTTGATTAGTTTTCATCCATTGTTTCTGGTACTTGGAAGTTGCAAAATTGTTTAAATGGGGTTTTGTTAAAGTAAAAAAGTGGTTATTTCAGAGACAAAAAGAGGTTATTTAGATCCTGGAAGTAAGAAGGAGAAGGAGGAGGAGAAGGAGGAGGAGGAGGAGGAGGAGGAGGAGGAGGAGGAGGAGGAGGAGGAGAAGAAGAAGAAGAAGAAGAAGAAGAAGAAGAAGAAGAAGAAGTAGTAGTAGTAGTAGTAGTAGAAGAAGAAGAAGAAGAAGAAGAAGAAGAAGAAGAAGAAGAAGAAGAAGAAGAAGAAGAAGAAGAAGACCTTGCTTGGTTGACTAAGAAGCAAAGAAGATTTTAGGGATAAATAAGGGATGTGGCTCTAAGGATAAGTACCTTCAGTTTAAATTACAGTGGTACCTCTACTTATGAACTTAATACGTTCCGTGACCAGGTTGTTAAGTAGAAAAGTTTGTAAAAAGAAGCAATTTTCCCCATACGAATCAATTTAAAGCAAATAATGTGTGCAATTGGGGAAACCACAGGGAGGATGGAGGCCCTCCCAGGAGAGTTTCCTCCCAGGAGATTCCTAGAGAGGCCCCACGGAGGCTTCTCCCCACCTTTTCCGGCCCTGTTTCCTCCCAGGAGATTCCTAGAGAGGCCCCACAGAGGCTTCCCCCTGGCTTTTCCGGTTACAGTTTCCGAGGCTCGGGTTTGTAAGAGGAAAATGGTTCTTGAGAAAAGGCAAAAAAATCTTGATCACCCTGTTTTTATCTAGAAAAGTTCGTAAGTAGAGGCGTTCTTAGGTAGAGGTACCACTTTATTTAGCTCCAATAGGTAGTAGTAAAGAATCATAACCTATAAGGAGATGTGGAAAGACACAGAACTGTTTGAATGGCACTGTTTTAAAATAAGAACAGAGGACATACAGAGAAAATGGAAACATCTATCTGAAAAATGATGTCATGAACAACCATAGCATGCATAATTAAAGCTATAGTCTCCTTTATTAGAAACCCTGGATACCGTGAATATTCATCAAATAAAAACTTCACTGTGTGTCAGGCAGAATATCAGCCAAACAGGATCCCAAGCCTGAAAGCTGGGAAAACTGAGGTAAACTAGGAGCCCTGGAGACAATTAAAGGGGGAGATGTAACAGGATGGAAATCGGAATAAACTTTGTCTTCATATTCAGCTCAATGCTATGGGAGGATCTCAAGAGTTATGTCTAATAAAATATTACATCACAGTTGACCACTTATCATCATCAACAGCCACCTCGAGTTTTCGGAGAAGGGCGGCGTACAAATCAAATAAATAATAATAATAATGGCATGAAAGGCAATAGACTTGAGAATCATAAGGGTAGGAACATTATTAAGAAAATATACCCAATGGAAGATCTCAAAACAGACAAGAGAAACCCCAGGATGATAACAAAAGTGCTATTGCGGAGTCAGAAATGTACTATTTTCAGAGAATTTTCAAATAGAATGAGGCATCGTTAGGCCTGTAGATCTTTTTGAATGCTATAAAGAACAATACCACGAAACTCTCAGCCTCTATATTAAAATTAGCAGACTGAAATTTCACCTGAAAACATGTAATTATACATGAAAAGTGCTGAGAATAAGGACTGTTATTATACTTCTAAATACAGTGTGGTTTCGATGTGGGAAATAAACATTTGAGGTAAATGAACACTCATCTGGGCCTAATTAAATGCAATTAATTTAATTTCTTTTTTCCCATAGATACATCAGGAACAAAGTATTGTTTCCTAGCTCATATAGCAGTTGATGAATATAGTTAACCCTTGTAATACATGCAATATAGTTTTAATAAAAGAATAATACCCAACTTTGGAAATATATTGTACATAATTGAACTATTTAAAAATGGAAGTACTAGAAGAAGAACCCTCTTCCCAAAAAGTAGGAAGTATTAAGCTTTTTTCCCCCCCGAAAGTGCCTTCACAATGTATTTAGATTTCACTGTATAAATTAGCCCTCCCCTCCCGCCCCTGAGATTTTGCTTTTGTATAGAGTGCAAAAATAATATGCTTTTTCTGGCACTTTGTGCCAAAATAAATGACAGAATAACTGTTCACTAGAAAATGGTCTGCTTAACATTTGTCTTCCCTGAAAATGGCCTGTGCTTGGAATAGAGGCCGTACTTGTTTTCTAAATTACCACTTGGATGTCATGAGGGAAAGAATCATGACATTCTATAAATACATCTGACTTTTTAAAAGTTACAAAGAATAAGGGAAAGTTAAACTGTTAAATAATGGAAGAAAGTTTACCGCATGTTTAATCTCATCCCTCATTTGCATTATCTCATCTTTAACCTGCTTTTAATTTTGGGTGTTAGTTTTAACAAATTTTGAAATTGGTAGAAAATTTTGCCTTAGTATTCTCGTATTTATTCATGCATATAGACTCTGTTTACATTTGTTTGTTATATACGAAGATCTATACAGTACACTGTACAGTACAGCCGATCAGTTTCCGGTCACAATTCAAAGTGTTGGTCATGACCTTTAAAGCCCTACATGGCATTGGACCAGATTACCTCCGGAACCGCCTGCTACCGCACGAATCCCAGCGACTGATAAGGTCCCACAGAGTTGGCCTTCTCTGGGTCCCGTCGACTAAACAATGTCGTTTGGCAGGCCCCAGGGGAAGAGCCTTCTCTGTGGCGGCCCCGGCCCTCTGGAACCAACTCCCCCCGGAGATTAGAACTGCCCCCACCCTCCTTGCCTTTTGTAAGCTTCTTAAAACCCATCTCTGCCATCAGGCATGGGGGAACTGAGATACTCTTTCCCCCTAGGCCTTTACAATTTATGCATGGTATGTTTGTTTGTGGGTATTATTGGTTTTAAAATAAGGGTTTTTTAGTTGTTGTAGTATTGGATTTACATGCTGTTTTTATTATTGTTGTTAGCCGCCCCGAGTCTACGGAGACGGGCGGCATACAAATCCAATAAATAAATAAAATAAATAAATAAAATTAAAGTTAGTAGACTCAGGTGACAAAAATAGGTAGTAAGGAGACAGCATTATGATAGTAGTAGTATACCTAGAAAAAATACAATATATGTATAAATACGGGATAATATAAGTCAAAGAGTAGCATCAATAATTAAATGCAGTTAGGTCTGTTAATCATAAAAAGAATTACGATTAGATTTACTCAGGGAAGGGAAATAGGGGAAGTAGAGAAGGATGGGTGAGAGGAAGAGGAGGGAAATGGGAAAGAGGGAGAGAAGGAAAAAGGAGGTAGAGAGAAGAGAGGGAGATAGAGGAAACTACTCAAGACTCACTTATGCCACCAGGCATGGGGGAGTTAAGATATTCCTTCCTCCTAGGCCATTACAAGTTATGCATGGTATGTTTGTCTGTATGTTTGGTTTTATAATAAGGGTTTTTAGTTGTTTTATTAATTGGATTGTTACATGCTGTTTTTATCATTGTTGTTAGCCGCCCCGAGTCTACGGAGAGGGGCGGCATACAAATCCAATAAAATAATAATAATAATAATAATAATAATAATAATAATAATAAGTAAAGAAAGGAAAAACAAGGCTTTGGGGTTTGGTTCACTTTGTTAGTGAAGTGAAGGACAAGAGATAATTGTGAGCTTAGGCACAGTTGGGGAGTGCAACAAAGAGGCTTTGTGTAGAATTTCATGTGCCAAGCAACCTGAAGAGATCAAGCAACACCTCGATCTCGTGGCTTGCTGCCATTAATCCATTTCCCTTCTGCGCACCGTCACTGCATCCACTTGGAACAGTTGCAAAGGGCTAATAGAAGGGAGCTTCTGTTCCTTCCTGAGCAATAGAAATTATGACGATCCATTGCTTCAAGCTAACTAAAGAAACAAAAAGGATAAGTGGCATCGGTGGTACTGTAATTTAATCATAAATACTTCAGCAAACTTCATTAGAACTTCCCAGTTTTATATAGCAGATATCAAAAACTTGCATCAGGCTCTTAACAAAAAGCTGCCATTGAAACCCACATTGGAATTCAACATCGTATCCACACTAGCTGGCTCATACCACTATTACAGTTTTTAAAGGGTTTTTCCCCCCTCAATTGCTGCTATTTTGTAGGTGTTGGTTGTTACACATACAGACCTGCACAAAGGCAAAACTTTGATTTCAGATCCTCCACTTTCTCCTGAGGCAATCTGCTCACTAGCATTCTCATTTTGGTCTTTTTAAATCCCAATCAGAAAATACAACATGCTGTACTGCAGGCCACTGAAGCTGACTTGTAGATCTGAAGGTCAGCGGTTCAAATCTCGTCACCAGCTCAAGGTTGACTCAGCCTTCCATCCTTCCGAGGTGGGTAAAATGAGGACCCGGATTGAGGGGGCAATAGCCTGGCTCTGTTAAAAAAGTGCTATTGCTAACATGTTGTAAGCCGCCCTGAGTCTAAGAAGAAGGGCGGCATAAAAATTGAATAAATAAAATAAATAAATAAATAAATAAATAAATAAATAAATAAATAAATAAGCAAGCTGTTAAGCAGAGATTTTACCATTGTCTGAGATACTGGAATTAAAATAATAGAACAACTATACCGGTGTCAGTATTGTATAAAGAAAATTTACATAAGATGTTTTATCGGTGGCATTATGCTAGCCAAAATGCATCCAAACATAAGTAATAAATGCTGAAATGCAATGTACATATTATCATATGGTTATGTCCGGAAGCAGAAAAAATTTGGTCTAGGATTCAAAACTGGTTGAAATAAATGTTAAATTATCAATTGGAAATGAAACTGGAAATGTATCTTTTGGGAATAATTAGAGGACAGCATAGTAAGGAAGATTACTATTTGATAACACATATATTAACATCAGCAAGGTTGGTGTTTGCACAAACTTAGAAAAAGGAAAATACAGTGGTGCCTCATCTTGCGAACGCCTCTTCTAATGAACTTTTCAAGAGACGAACCCGGTGTTTAAGATTTTTTTGCCTCTTCTTCCGAACTATTTTCACCTTACGAACCCAAGCAGCTGCTGCTGGGATGAAGGGGTTTCTTTTCCCCCCCTTTTTTGAAGAAAAGGAGGGGTGGCTTGGAGGAGGAAAGATTTTGCAGAGAACAGGGTGCTTGCAGAGGCACTGAAATGGTGTCTTCTGAAGAAAGAAACGGGAGGGGCAGCTTGGAGGAGGAAAGGTTTTGCAGAGAACAGCTTGCTTGCAGAGGCACTGAAATGGCGTCTTTTGAAGAAAGAAAAGGGACGGGCGGCTTGGAGGAGGAAAGATTTTGCAGAGAACAACGTGCTTGCAGAGGCACTGAAACGGTGTCTTTTGAAGAAAGAAAAGGGAGGGGCGCCCCCTTGCCTTTCTTCCTTCCCACTCACCCTTTAGCCTAGCCTTGCTTCTTCCACCCGCCCCCTTTAGCTGCTCCTCCCTGCCCTCTGTTCGCCTCCCTTCTAAAGTTTGGGATTTTCCTGAAGGATTTGCACGCATTATTTGCTTTTACATTGATTCCTATGGGAAACATTGTTTCATCTTACGAACTTTTCACCTTACGAACCTCCTCCTGGAACCAATTAAGTTTGTATGATGAGGTACCACTGTATACCAAAGGAAGAAATGGTGATTAGGAAAGTGCTAGATTGTGCTAAATTAAGCAAATTAACATACAAATTACAGAATAAACAAAATAAAGATTACTACACAGTTTGGGGAAAATTATATAGTTGGATAGAAAAGAAAAAAGAATTGAACTAACGTTTGAAGAAAAAGAATGAATCAATGGAAACAGAATTGTAAAGTATTAAGCTAATTCATTTTGTGTTTTTTTATGTCTCAAAGTTTGTCTGTATGTCTTGTTTTGTTTGTTCATTATTAAAATAAATAAATATTTTTTTTTAAAAAAAATAAAATAATAGAACAACTAAAGTTGCTCCAAAGTTTCTGTCCTTCTCTGTGGCTGCTCTGACTCTCTGCCACCGGCTACCTCCTGAGATCTAGACTATCCCCACCCTACTGGCCTTCTGGAAAGCTGTAAAGACCTGGCTCTTCCAGCAAGTCTTGGGCCGTGGATCAGATGGTGTACCATTGAGATCTGGCCATAAATGGTATTTATGGTTTTTAACTGTGGGATTCAAATCATTTTTAGATTTTTGTTAGAGCTTTTAATATTATTGATATGCTTTAATCTTTGTTGTGAGCCACCTAGAATCCTTCGGGAGATGGGTGGCATACAAATTTAATATACCTTCTGTTGTGGTTGGTTCTGGGCCAGCTCCTGCCCCAAGGACTGTAGGGGTTGGATGTGGGTGAATCCTCCCAGTATCAGAGGCCTGTTTTACTGCCCACTGCTTCAGACAGCGAAGTATCGTCGGAAGCAGGGAGTGACTGTGAAATGGGACCCTCAGAAGGAGTCATGGCAGACAGCCCATTAGGAAGCAATTCATCCTCCTCCTTATCTTCGCTGGACTCTGATGAAGAAGCATTTATTGACGTACGAAGGCAAAGGGCCATGAATAGAAAAGAGCAGCTACGTAGGTATTACAAGAGATAAGAGAGTTCACCTGTGGTTGGGTGTGGTTCAACTAATTAGGGCTGCTGTTAAATGGGCAGCGTGCCAGCCCCTCAGTGTGGAAGATTATCTGTTCGTGATAGTGGATGTGGCTTTACTCTCCGGATTCTCCAAGGACTCTGTGCTTTGATATCAGGACTCTGAACTTAAACCATAGTCAAACGTAGGAAAACATTTGAAGGAGAGTAGCTGTGATGACTTCGCAGCTACGTGTTAATTGCTTTAAGTTTGTTTTTTGTTTTTTCACTGCATTCAAGTCTGTTTGCTTTGAAAGTGAGCCCTTTGACTACCAAAAGGTTGTTTTGCTTCTATTTTTCTTTGGATAAAGACAGTATTCTTGACTTTTCACGTGTGTGTGTCTGCTTTTTCTACCTTTGCATTTAATTAGGGGCTCATGCTGAGAGCCCGGCAGAACACCTTTGGGACCACCTTCATCCGCACGAATCCCAGCGACCAATTAGGTCCCACAAAGTTGGCCTTCTCCGGGTCCCGTCGACAAAACAATGTTGTCTGGTGGGACCCAGGGGAAGAGCCTTCTCTGTGGTGGCCCCGGCCCTCTTGAATCAACTCCCCCTGGAGATTAGGACTGCCCCTACTCTCCTCGCCTTTCGCAAAATTCTGAAAACCCACCTATGTCGGGGTGGCGCAGCAGGTAGAGTGCTGTACTGCAGGCCACTGAAGCTGACTTGTAGATCTGAAGGTCAGCGGTTCAAATCTCATCACCGGCTCAAGGTTGACTCAGCCTTCCATCCTTCCAAGGTGGGTAAAATGAGGACCCGGATTGTGGAGGCAATAGCCTAGCTCTGTTAAAAAAGTGCTATTGCTAACATGTTGTAAGCCACCCTGAGTCTAAGGAGAAGGGCGGCATAAAAATCGAATAAATGAACGAACAAACAAACAAACAAACAAACAAACAAACAAACAAACAAACAAATAAATATGTCACCAGGCTTGGGGAAATTGACATACCCCTTGCTGCTCCATTTTATGTATGGTTTGTCTGGACTGTATGATTGTTTTTTATAAGGGTTTTTAAAATTGTTTTTTAATACTATTGGATTTGTATCTTATGTATTATTTGTTGTGAGCCACTCTGAGTCCTTGGAGAGGGGTGGCATACAAATCTAATAAATGATGATGATGATGATGATGATGATGATGATAATGATAATAATAATAATAATAATAATAATAATAATAATAATAATAGGGGTAAGACAACCTCCAAGGCCCTTCTAACGTTGTTATTCTATTATCGGTTAAAGTATAGGGAAAGGCAAATTGACCTTGAAAGAGAAAATATTGGCTTCTGGACATAATTCAAAGTGTTGGTTATGACCTATAAAGCCCTACATGGCATAGGATCAGATTATCTCCGAGACCGCCTTCTGCCACACGGATCCCAGCCGTGAGGTCCCACAGAGTTGGTCTCCTTAGGGTCCCATCGACCAAACAATGTTGGCTGCCATGGCCTAGGGGAAGAGCCTTCTCTATGGGGTCCCGGCCCTCTGGAATCAGCTCCCCCCAGAGATTCACACTGCCCCCACCCTCCTTGCCTTCTGAAAGAGCCTAAAAACTCATCTTGGTCGCCAGGCCTGGGTTTACTAGATCTTCCCCTTGACCAACAAATGTTTTTAGTACAATTGTTGAATGAATGATCAGTTTTAAAGTAGATTTTTATGGATTGTTTTTATGTATTAATTGGATTGATTTTACTATTGTCTCTTTATACATGTTGTGAGCTGCCCCGAGTCCTCGGAGAGGGACGGCATACAAATCCAATTAAATAAATAAATAAAATAAATAAATATTATTTTAAATCTCTTTGTAGAATTATGAATCTTTTCTGAACAATTCAGCTCTGAGTACTGTATAATGAATGGTTGCTCTTAGTAACATGTATTAGGATAATGTGTTATTTTGCTCAGAACTCTTCTAGGACAGAATAGTCTTTGCTGAATAAAATCCATTCACTTTTAGGGGTAAGCAGATGCTCGGTGAAACATGACTGCTCACCTGTATCTTATCAGAGGTTTCCTTTATACTGTCTAAATGCAATATGGTGCAATAATACCCATAGCCACCCTATAATTCTTCCTGGTAGTTGGATGCTAGCTGCTAGATTCAGGCAATTTAAAATAACTTTCTGCTTAAAAGAATTCACAGCAGTGCACAAAGCAATAAACGTAATCAGGATACAGCAATTAAGATCATCATTAAAATAAAGGCAAATTCTTCATGCCTACATAACACGTTTTTAGTGTAACTGGATGCAAATGTCAAGCCTATGGAGAGGTGAGTTTTTCCTGGTTTGGTCCGGTTTGCTCAAACCTGTAGCAACCAACTGATGGTGTCATGAATCGGTTCACTCAGTGCTGCTCTGTGGGTGCTGCCATCTTTTTTTTAAAAAAAGATGGTCTTTCACTGTGGTTAATGTTAGGGTCAACCCTATGTCAACGCCTGTTGTGATTCAGCCTGAGGCCGCTCAGGGACCAGCTGTGTCTCTGCTGGCTCCATGCCCAGAGGAGGAGGACAGCGAAGAGGAGGGGGCTGAACAGTTGGACGGGGGAGAGGAAAGTCAGGAATGGGACGAAGGAGAACAGCATGAGAGCCCTGGGGGGGGGGCTCTCCCCAGCCAGTAGCTTGGAGTCATTAGGTGATAGAAACATAGAAACATAGAAGTCTGACGGCAGAAAAAGACCTCCTGGTCCATCTAGTCTGCCCTTATACTATTTTCTGTATTTTATCTTAGGATGGATATATGTTTATCCCAGGCATGTTTAAATTCAGTTACTGTGGATTTATCTACCACGTCTGCTGGAAGTTTGTTCCAAGGATCTACTACTCTTTCAGTAAAATATTATTTTCTCATGTTGCTTTTGATCTTTCCCCCAACTAACTTCAGATTGTGTCCCCTTGTTCTTGTGTTCACTTTCCTATTAAAAACACTTCCCTCCTGGACCTTATTTAACCCTTTAATATATTTAAATGTTTCGATCATGTCCCCCCTTTTCCTTCTGTCCTCCAGACTATACAGATTGAGTTCATTAAATCTTTCCTGATACGTTTTATGCTTAAGACCTTCCACCATTCTTGTAGCCCGTCTTTGGACCCATTCAATTTTGTCAATATCTTTTTGTAGGTAAGGTCTCCAGAACTGAACACTGTATTCAGGTGATGACACACAAGCCGTCATTGACATGTGACAGAGACGTTCAGAGCAAAGAAAGGAGCAATTAAAGAAGTATTATCAGCACTGAATTAGGAACAGCTGGGCTTGGGTGTGGTCCTCCTTAGAAGGGTTTAAAAGACAGGCAAGCCCTTGAAGCCATGTGGAGTGTTATCAATAGGAGTTACGGTGTCCTGGTGTCCTGCTTTGTTCTCGGCGTCTCTGTTCCTGGCTTGTGGCCCAGCAGTTTGGAAGACCTGTGGGAGGGGTAGGTCTGCTATCTACAGCCTTGTCTTGGTAGCAAGAATCCTGTATTGCTGCATGGACTTTTGCCTTCGTGGATATCTCTGAAGATACAGCATTTTCATGTTTGTAAGGACATTTTCTGTTACCTGTGTTTTTCTTGAATTTTATAAACTGCCTTTGCCTTTTACCAGTGTGTCTGGCTTCTATTTTTCGGTTGGTATTGGCTTCCGGAGTGACCCAGACACAACAACGCCCAAATAACATCTGAGAAATAAATCAGGATCCACTCCACTTCTCACACAAAAGGTTTGATTTATTAGCAGAGCCATGTTGGTTTCGTTTCATCCACTCTGATACTAATTTCTCTCCAGTACTCCACCCAGGTTAAGGTTCATCTCACATCCCCACAACCACAAATGTGAACCAGTCCGGTGCAGGGATTCACCGACTTCCTCTTTTGTCTACGCAGAACAAAAGATGACCTTGGACTCTGAGAAAGGAATTTGTTTTGGCTATCAACTTCTCTCTTACCCCTCCCAATTCCCTTATGCTATGTTACTGTGGCAGACCAAAGCCTCTAACTCTACATCAGTGTTTCCCAACCTTGGCCACTTGAAGATATCTGGACTTCAACTCCCAGAATTCCCCAGCTAGCATTCGCTGGGCATTTGTTGGCTGGGGAATTCTGGGAGTTGAAGTCCAGATATCTTCAAGTGGCCAAGGTTGGGAAACGCTGGTCTACATGATGGCTTTCAGCCTGACACCCTGTTCTTAACTGTTATAAAAAATTCTAGGTCAGTGATGATGAACTTTTTGGGTTCGCGTGCCAAAAGTGTGTGTGTGCATGTGCTAACATGCATGCATGTGCCTACCCGTTCCCGCTGCCCCTGCGCATGTGCACAATCCCCCCCATACATGCACGCAGGCCTCACTGAAGACTGGGACAGTGAAGGAACAGCCAAACCAGAAGTTCAAAAAAATGGACTTTTAGTTTGCTCATTGTGCTGTTTTTTGCACTCCGGGGCTCAGGAAGCCTCCTGAGGGCAAAACAGACTTCTGCAAGGCTGAAAATCAGCTGACTAGCACACACATGCACATTAAACCTGACATAGGGCCATACCCAGCAGTGGGCTACGAGCCAGAACGCTAAATTGCACTCGCCGCTGCGTCTCGTAAGTTCTTGCGCGACCAGCGCGATTTTGCTGCTGCACTTGTGGGGGTAGCAAAATCGTGCACGGAGCCACAGGTAAAACCTTGCTGAATCACAGGCGCAATTTTACTACCTCCGCAGGTGCAGCAGCAAAATTGTGCTGGTCGTGCAAGAATTACAAGCAGCGGTGGCGAGCGCAATTTAGCGTTCCGGCTCATAGCCCATTGCTGGCAATACTTTACGTACCCTCCGATATGGCTCCATGTGTCACCTATGGCAAGCATGCCATAGGTTCGCCATCACGGTTCTAGATTAATAAAAAAAGAAGGCCAGTCACTTCTTCCCAGTCTCCAGCACCTGAGCTTTGATGTGCTTCAAGCCAGAATATGCCTCAAATGAAATGTTAAACTAAAAATTTAGCTTTACTAGATAAATGGTCAAAGCAATGGAAACTGCAGTTTAATGTTTCCAAATGTAAAATAATGCACTTGGGGAAAAGGAATCCTCAATCTGAGTATTGCATTGGCAGTTCTGTGTTAGCAAAAACTTCAGAAGAGAAGGATTATGGGGTAGTGATTTTTGACAGTCTCAAAATGGGTGAGCAGTGCAGTCAGGTGGTAGGGAAAGCAAGTAGAATGCTTGGCTGCATAGCTAGAGGTATAACAAGCAGGAAAAGGGAAATTGTGATCCCCTTATATAGAGCGCTGGTGAGACCACATTTGGAGTACTGTGTTCAGTTCTGGAGACCTCACCTACAAAAAGATGTTGACAAAATTGAACGGGTCCAAAGACGGGCTACAAGAATGGTGGAAGGTCTTAAGCATAAAACCTATCAGGAAAGACTTAATGAACTCAATCTGTATAATCTGGAGGACAGAAGGAAAAGAGGGGACATGATCGAAACATTTAAATATGTCAGAGGGTTAAATAAGGTTCAGGAGGGAAGTGTTTTTAATAGGAAAGTGAACACAAGAACAAGGGGACACAATCTGAAGTTAGTTGGGGGAAAGATCAAAAGCAACATGAGAAAATATTATTTTACTGAAAGAGTAGTAGATCCTTGGAACAAACTTCCAGCAGACGTGGTAGATAAATCCACAGTAACTGAATTTAAACATGCCTGGGATAAACATATATCCATCCTAAGATAAAATACAGAAAATAGTATAAGGGCAGACTAGATGGACCATGAGGTCTTTTTCTGCCGTCAGACTTCTATGTGTCTATGTTTCTATCTTCCTTTTTCAGACCTAACTCCTGCTTTTGTCTGTTAGGGAATTACTCTAACAATTAGAACTCTCTGACTAGCTACGCAAGTCCAGGCATCTTTATAGAATACTTAATAATTATAATTAGGGAGCATGTGTCAGGCACTCAGTACTGTAGCCTCAAAAGACTGGGCCAAATAAAACAATGAACAGCAAGTGAATCAAATGGCAGGCCGGGAGCAGAGAGCCAAGGGAGCTGACAGGAAAAGAGGTGTTGCTTAACATCTTGATTTAAATGATGCAGTAAATTATACAGGACAAAATGGAAAGTGGCTCAAGCAATTTTGCCTAGGACCCGCTGCCTAGCTTGAAAGGTCCACCATTCTCTCTGCATTTTATTGTAAGGGAAGGAACCAGGAGTAGGAAGGATGCAAATTTAGTTAAACAATAACATACTGTATGTACAGGGCAATCATTCCTGTGATGATTATTTCTGGCAAGTCAATTTTAATAGGTGATCCTGGTAGTATCCCAGCAACTAAAAATAAATGCCAAAGTCAACATTTAAAACAGAAAATTGAATGCATCTTTCATTTTAAAATTCAAAACACTTGGGAACTTACTTTATGGTAAATGTATCATTATAGACTCTACCCCCCAATTTCAAACTGTGTCAAAATTAAAAAACAAGGCCTTCCAGGTAAGGTTGTCCATGAAGTGGCTAAAAGGTCAAGATGGTAACTATATTTATTTATTATTTTATTTATTATTAGATTTGTATGCCGCCCCTTTCCGTAGACTCGGGGCGGCTCACAACATAATAAAACAATTCATAACAAATCTAATAATTTACAATTTAAAAATTTAAAGTAGTTAAGAAAACCCCATTTTTAAGCAGACATACCTACAAACATACCATACATAAATTATATAGGCCGGGGGGAGATATATCAATTCCCCCATGCCTGACGACAAAGGTGGGTTTTGAGGAGTTTACGAAAGGCAAGGAGGGTAGGGGCAGTTCTAATCTCTGGAGGGAGCTGGTTCCAGAGAGTCGGGGCCGCCACAGAGAAGGCTCTTCCCCTGGGCCCCGCCAATCGACATTGTTTAGTTGACGGGACCCGGAGAAGGCCAACTCTGTGGGACCTAATTGGTCGCTGGGATTCATGCAGCAGAAGGCGGTCTCGGAGATATTCTGGTCCGATGCCATGAAGGGCTTTATAGGTCATAACCAACACTTTGAATTGTGACCGGAAATTGTTCAGCAACCAATGCAGACTGCGGAGTGTTGGTGTAACATGGGCATTTTGGGGAAAGCCCATGACTGCTCTCGCAGCTGCATTCTGCACGATCTGAAGTTTCCGAACACTTTTCAAAGATATAATCATGTAGGATCAGAAAATATGGATAATAATCCTGACAAATTCTGTTAGCTGTTCTACATCCTTTAAGAAAGGCTTTGGGGAATAAACTATAGCAGTTATTTCAGCACCCTTCCAAATGTCATTGGGAAATGAGGAAGGAGAAGTGGTATACTCCTGATATAATTAAAAACTTGCCCCTGACTATCCTGACTATGTCATGCAAACCAATCAATCAATCAATCAACCAATCAATTCAATTCAATTTGTACACCATCCGATTTCCAACAATTCTAGGTAGCTTCTGCAATTGCACCATGCACTAAACATGCACAAATATGATAATATCAACGAAGAGAATGGGAATGACATTTTCAGCTCTTTTCCCCGCTTTTACTTAGGGATTGGGAGCATACAGTATGTAGATTTGTGTGCTCTAAGAATGATTCATGTAACATGTTACTTCCACAAAACAAATAAATATTAACCTGTGGAGTTCTTGGTGCTCTCTGAACTTGAATTGCTTGTAGCCATTTTGTTACCTAGCTAGTTAACATCGTCCGTCCTTGTTCTGGGGAAGAGGGGAAAACATTGGAGAAGTTGGGAATGTTTTTAACATTGGAGAGGTTGGGAATGGTTTTAACAAGTTTTGTGGTTTTATTAGTTGTGTTTTAGCTAAATTTGCGTATTGCCTACTATCTGTCTTTGTTAGTTGCTGTTGATATTATTATTATTATTATTATTATTATTATTATTATTATTACTACTACTATTAATTAAATTTGTATGCCGCCCCTCTCCGTAGACTCGGGGCAGCTCTCAGCAGTAATAGAAAAACAATATACAATACACATCTAATATTTAAAAACTAAAAACCCATAATTTAAAAAACATGCACACAACATACCATACATAAACTTTTGATAAGCTT
Organism: Erythrolamprus reginae; assembly: GCF_031021105.1. Lineage (NCBI taxonomy): Eukaryota > Metazoa > Chordata > Lepidosauria > Squamata > Dipsadidae > Erythrolamprus > Erythrolamprus reginae. The sequence goes on along the minus strand of NC_091953.1, from coordinate 28,557,383 downwards.
TTGAATTGCTAGGTAGGAAGGAGCTGGGACAAGAATGGGAATTCACCCAATCACACGGCGTTTGAGTCTTGAACCTGGGCTGTCAGCTTTCCAACTGACAAACTCAGTGTCTTTAACCACTGAGCTATTGCACAACCCAGCCATGTTGTAGATAATTTCAGGCAAACACACACAAAAGAATACAGTGGCACCTCGTGATACGAACCCCTCCCATACAAACAATCCGAGATATGAACCGGGGGTTCAGAAATTTTTTGCCTCTTCTTCCGAACTTTTTCCGTCTTATGAACCCGCTGCCCGAATGCCAAACCTTGATGTTCGGCAAAAGTTCGGGTTCGGGTGGCCGCCAAGAAGCCCCGCCGCCCGGCTGTCGCTTTTTGAAACAGCCAGGGGGCTTCTCAGAGTCCTCCCGAACCCGAACGCCAAACCTGAACTTTTGCCGAACTTCCGGGTTCGGCATTCGGGAGGCTGCCGAGAAGCCCAGCTGCCTGGCTGTCGCCTTTTGAAACAGACGGGGGGCTTCTCAGCGTTCTCCTGAACGCCGAACCCGGAAGTTCGGCAAAAGTTTGTGGTTGACGTTCGGGTTCAGGAGGACGCTGAGAAGCCCCACCACCCAGCTGTTAGCTTTTCAAAAGAGTCGCAGAGCTGTTGGGCCCGTCGGGAGGCTGGAAACGAAGTGGGGAATCCCGATAGGGAATTCCATGGGCGGAGCTTTGACATCACAAAGACATCCTTCCTGGCCGGCCTGACAGCTCCGCGGCTCTTTTGAAAAGGTAACAGCCGGGCAGCGGGGCTTCTCAGCGTCCTCCCGAACCCAAACGCCGACCCCGAACTTTTGCCGAACTTCCGGGTTCGGCATTGGGAGAACGCTGAGAAGCGCCCAGCTGTTTCAAAAGGTGACAGCCGGGCGGCGGCGGTTTTTTGCGTTTTTTTCTTGCACGCATTAATTCATTTTACATTGTTTCCTATGGGAAACAATGTTTCGTCTTATGAACTTTCACCTTACGAACCTCCTCCGGGAACCAATTAAGTTCATAAGACGAGGTATTACTGTACCTTGATTAAGGAACTACCAAGGTGGGGGGGGAAACCCTCACAGCTCAGCAGAACTGGCAGAACCAGTTACTAGACAGTACATAAAGAAGGAGCAAACCCCACTCTTAAGTTCACTTGTGATATTACTTAGTTGGGTAATGAAACATCTGCACTATGTTACCCAATTGGCTAATGAAATGCTTGCAAGCAAACAACCAAGTTCAGAGAGTATCATAAACAGCACAGTTCAATCCTGAGATATATATTTCCTCTTCTACTTGAAGTATTAACCTCAAACTAATGGAGCTTTGAAAGGGTATCGTGATCCAGGGATCACGATCTTAAGCTAAAAATATTGCAGATGGTCGCAAGTAGATGCCCCCTCTTTTTTTAAAAAAAGAAAGAGCTTGAAGTGGGTAAAATTTTATTTATTTATTTATTTATTTATTTTATTTATTTTGTCCAATACACAATGAGGGTTTTAGTGGGTATATATCTATATACACATAATAAAATACATAATGAAGGTTATAGAGGAGATACTCATAGTAAAATATATCTAAGAAATAATAGAAAAGAAGATAAAGTAATAGAACATATCAATGAAAGAATAGAAGAAGAAATATAGGAATAGAAGAAGGGTATAGGAGATATAGGAGAGCAATAGGACAGGGGACGGAAGGCACTCTAGTGCACTTGTACTCGCCCCTTACTGACCTCTTAGGAATCTGGATAGGTCAACCGTAGTAATCTAAGGGTAAAGTGTTGGGGGTTTGGGGATGACACTATGGAGTCCGGTAATGAGTTCCACGCTTCGACAACTCGGTTACTGAAGTCATATTTTTTACAGTCAAGTTTGGAGCGGTTAATATTAAGTTTAAATCTGTTGTGTGCTCTTGTGTTGTTGTGGTTGAAGATGAAGTAGTTGCCAACAGGCAGGACGTTGCAGCATATGATCTTGTGGGCAATACTTAGATCTTGTTTAAGGCGTCTTAGTTCTAAACTTTCTAGGCCCAGGATTGAAAGTCTAGTCTCATAGGGTATTCTATTTCGAGTGGAGGAGTGAAGGGCTCTTCTGGTGAAGTATCTTTGGACATTTTCAAGGGTGTTAATGTCTGAGATGCGATATGGGTTCCAAACAGATGAGCTGTATTCGAGGATGGGTCTGGCAAAAGTTTTGTAAGCTCTGGTAAGTAGTGTGACATTGCCTGAGCAGAAGCTGCGTAGGATTAGGTTTACAACTCTTGAAGCCTTGAAAATCATATTCAAACCGTAGAAACAGTTGTATTTTCTGAACATCTGATGAATGATGAAAAAAAAAAGATTCATCATGCTGAGAGAAGTTCCTGGAGTGGCAGTTTTACCAAGCCCTGATATTTTAAGATGTAAATTGTGCTATCCTATCCCTTGCTCAAGCATATTTAGGAAATCTAATGTCATTTGTTTGTTCCCTAAGTCGGAGGAATAAACTTTGCAATTTAAATAGGAGCTTTAATTTATAATTTCAGCTTGTAATTACCTTACATGCAGAAGCTTAACAAAAGCCAGGGCATTGAGTGCATTGCTTTTACTTAAATGAGGAGTGAATTTGGCTTCAGGACTTTTTAAATAATAATGGTAATGCATAATGCAGATTTATTATCCCTGGTTTTCTTCCACAGTTTTCTGTGGCTTTGATATATTTGTCTGCCAGCTCTATTGTGCAAAGCTGAATACCTAATTGTGGCTAATACGCTTTTAATCGTCCTCTTCTATCAAATATATTCTTTTAAAACTAAATATGTGAAATGTAGAATTATGCATTAAGCAAGTTTAATGTTATTTAAAAATTGCAAATAAAGAACAACCTTTTTAGGTATGCAGTAGTGTTTTCCTTTGGTATTTTTAAAGGGACACTTTGTCTTATTAATTCATAGTATGAAAAGCAAGTGAAACATTTATTTGTCCCCAAATGTGAAAGCAAATGTGAGGTTTTTTTCCTCCATTCTAACTGCTATAGTTTTATGTTTACCTTCCAGTTGGATTTAAAGACTCCAAGTCCATTATATTAAGCAAACAGTGCAAAGATCTTACAGCCCATCTAAATTTTGCACCTGGATAATGAATTAACTACTTGCTTTTATTCTCTCCTCCCCCCCCCAGGTCTATGTGTGTAAAAAATAGCATGTTTTTCTGTTTAAATTGTAGCTGTTAGATCCATATTTCCACATGAACGCAAAAAGCATAGAGACATCTTATGCAAATCTATGCCTGAGGTAGGAGAGTATTTCCTTTTCGATTATACATTTCCTGGCTTTTGATTACCTTAATCGGCTTTTAAAAATTCAAATAGGAATTGAAATAAGTATAAGAGTATCATACAATTGGTTAGCATTGAAAGTGTTTCATCTTGAAGCACCCATCATTCTATTCAACAAAGGGATATATTGGATATGCTTCATATTAATGTTCTCTACTGTATCTTGGTGGGTTGGGCTGCAGTAAGAAAATTAATGCCCTTCGTGGCATCAGACCAGAATATCTCCTGGACCGCCTTCTGCCACACAAATCCCAGCGACCGGTTAGGTCCCACAGAGTTGGCCTTCTCCGGGTCCTGTCGACTAAGCAATGTCGTTTGGCGGGATCCAGGAGAAGAGCCTTCTCTGTGGTGGCCCCGACCCTCTGGAACCCGCTCCCCCCCAGATATCAGAGTTGCCCCCACCCTCCTTGCCTTTCACAAGCTCCTTAAAACCCACCTCTGTTGTCAGGCATGGGGGAATTGCAATTTCCCTTCCCCATAGGCTTATAGAATTTATACATGGTATGCTTGTATGTATGAGTGGTTCTTTAAATTGGGGGTTTTAGATTATTTTTAATATTAGATTTGTTTACATTGTCTTTTTATATTGTTGTTAACCGCCCCGAGTTTTCGGAGAGGGGCGGCATAAAAATCTAATAAATAAAATAAATAAATAAATAAAATCCCCTTAGTTGCATGGGTAGTGAGAATTATTAGTTATATGACAGATATATTTTTCAGGAGTCATTAGGCATAGCAGTATGCAAAAATATGAATCTCAAATACAATATACACTGTATACACTGACATGGAACATATCCTATTCAAGCTTCTAATCAAGGGTTCAAACCAGTCCCGACCTGAACTGGATCGGTTGGTGCCAAATTGTGGGTTGTTTTTTAAAAAAATGTAAATTAAATTTTTATTTCCTTCTGAGCATGCGCAGTAGCCAAGTTCCAGCATGATGTATGCAGTCATCATCTTTCTTTCAGCTTTTTTTGCTTTTCGTTACTGTGCATGCGTGCGCACACGAGGCGTGGGAGTGAACCGCTAGCGAGGTTAGTTGGAACCCACCCCTGTTTCTAATATATCTCTTAAGTCCTTAACATGTGCAGTGCTTCCATTTTAATGTTCTCTAGACCAGTGTTTCTCAACCTTGGCAACTTGAAGATATCTGGACTTCAACTCCCAGAATTCCCCAGTCAGTGTTTGCTGGCTGGGGAATTCTGGGTGTTGAAGTCCAAATATCTTCAAGTTGCCAAGGTTGGAAAACACTGCTCTAGACCAAAAGACAACATAGACAATGCAAAAACTTCAAAAATGACTCACTGCTTTATAGGTAGCCCTTTGCTTATGATGACAATTTCGGTCAAAAGTTGTTGCAGTCATAAGTCAAGGTATAGGTAGCCCTATACATTTTTCAATGTTTTTTTTAATAATGATTGTTAAGCAGATCTCATAGTCATAAATTGAATCTACCTCCTTGAGCATTCTTTTGATGTTAAATGACTGGTCATAAATTAAGGGTTATCCGTATTGTTGTAGTAATTGTTAAAAATTAAGAGGGGGGAAGGTTAGTTGTTGTTGTCTTCTGGTAAATTAGTGTTTTCGGCCATGACCACAATGACAATCACTCTGTGAACAAGTGAACCATGCATGATAACCATTTTCTAAACATGGACGTGCTTTTCAAATTCAAATTCAATTTTGTGATTTGCTAGGTCAAAGTCTGGCTGCAAAAGCCATAAGGAAATAAAATGGGGATCAGCTCTATGTTCCATTTGGATAAATTATTGTTTCTACATTTGATCTATGTATATTTTATGCATTAATTTTTCTTTATTTTTCTGTTCTCTTTTTTGGTGATGCATTTCCTCCTTTTTAAAGACATGTCATTACATTTTCTGTCTCCTATGACAATCATCATCATCATCAATCATCCTTTTCCTTCCACTTAGGACTGTATGACTGTAACTTGTTGCTTGTATCCTAAGATTTTTTAATTAATATTGATTGTTTCTTCATTGCTTATTTGACCCCTATGACAAACTCCTTGCGTGTACAATCACCCTTGGCCAAAAAAAAAAGAATTAAATTAAATTAAAAATTCTATAGTGAAATTATTGGATCAGGAAATTCTTGGGGGGGGAAACTCCAAGATCTTTTAAAACAAGTGTAACATCCTCTGCATGAAATATAATTTGGCCAGGCTAAGTTATTCAAACTCTTCTATTATTCAGTATTACTGCTTCCTGACTTCAGCCTGGTGAACAAACTTACAAATATCACCATTGTATGATGCTATTTTCTCTCCTCCTTTCTCTTGATTTAGATCAGGGGTCCCCAACCTTTTAGACCTCAGGCAGCACCAAGGCAGGGGTGGGCTACTGACCGGATGGTGGGGGACACAATAGGATAGGGAAAATGGAGCTCCATCCCAGAGCACCCAATTTGCACTAAAAGATGTTGAAAGAAAATACAGGGCGTCCTGCATAAGCCACGCCCACAGTGTGGTAGTAAACATTTTGGTAGCCCTTCACTGCACCAAGGTCATAATTTTAAATCCCGTGGACCACCACCATCATAATTTTAAATCCCACGGACCCTAATTCATAATTTTAAGTCTTCGGGAAGCCCACTTGAGCAGCCATGAGCCCAGAGACCACCAACATTTTCTCGCAGACCACCAGTGGTCCATGGACCACCGGTTGGTGACCTGTGATCTAGATGTTCTCAGCTGAAGCAACAATGACAACTAATTACTTTGGATTTAGATGTAGATTATTCTAAAATGCAATTCCTCCTCTTTAACCATTGATATTTGTTAATAAATTGTATTACACAATTACTGAAAGTCAACCCACCAGTTGAATTTTCACTATCAATTGCTGCTTTAGGGCAGAAGAGCACATGTTTGAGGTTAATTACAATTGATATATGTTGCAAGCCCAACTATTAGTGAAAATGCGGACCAAATAAGATTTTCCCCAAAGAACAAAAAAACATAATTTTATAAGAAGGCTGCCTCTATCTTTTTTTATATCATGATGATTACAACATTTTCCATCCCAAAAGCAAATATTTCAAAGGGAAAGCAAAAAACAGCTTTGCTAATTATATCAGGCTTCTTTTAAACATTTGAGGCAGAGATGGCGCATGGTTGTCCAAGTATCAAATCGAATGGATATGTTCTGCAGAAAAAAAATCTCAATATATCCTGATATGTTATAAAAGCTGCCCATGTTACACCAACACCCCGCAGTCTGCATTGGTTGCCGATCAATTTCCGGTCACAATTCAAAGTGTTGGTTATGACCTTTAAAGCCCTTCATGGCATCGGACCAGAATATCTCCGAGACCGCTTTCTGCCACAGGAATCCCAGCGACCGATTAGGTCCCACAGAGCGGGCCTTCTCCGGGTCCCGTCAACTAAACAATGTCGGTTGGCGGGCTCCGGGGGAAGAGCCTTCTCTGTGGCGGCCCCGACTCTCTGGAACCAGCTCCCTCCAGAGATTAGAACTGCCCCGACTCTCCTTGCCTTTCGTGAGCTCCTTAAAACCCACCTTTGTCGTCAGGCATGGGGGAACTGAGACATATCCCCCGGGCATATACAATTTATGCATGGTATGTTTGTATGTATGTTTGCTTAGTAATGGGGTTTATTAAATATTTTAAATTATAATTATTAGATTTGTCATGAATTGTTTATTGTGTTGTGAGCCGCCCCGAGTCTGCGGAGAGGGGCGGCATACAAATCTAATAAATAAATAAGTAAGTAAGTAAGTAAGTAAGTAAGTAAGTAAGTAAGTAAGTAAGTAAGTAAGTAAACAAACAAACAAACAAACAAAAGGTATGCCGGTTGTAAGGAAAACAACATTTGCTTGCTTGCTTGCTTGCTTGCTTGTTCGTTCGTTCGTTCGTTCGTTCGTTCGTTCATTCATTCATTCATTCATTCATTGGACTTATATGCCACCCTTCTCTGAAGAATCAGGGCAGCTCACAACATATAAAAAATACAAAACAATTTAAAAGGCAATTTTAAAATGATCTAAAAACCTCAAGTTAAAAACCATGCAACCACATTTATACACAGCTAATTAAAAAAATTATAAGAGCCACAAACATTTCACAATTTTAGTTAATTATTACAGGAAAAAATGTATACCAGATGGTGTTCTCATGCTTTCACGGGAGGGTCTCCTAAAAAATCAGAAGGAACCTTCTGGAGGCTGCATAGATTCCTATGAATAATCATGATACTCTCCCCCAGTTTTGTCTCCTTTGAAATATTCTCCTGTTCAAATTACCTTCTCCATTCTTATTCCTATATTCCTACATACTTCTCTGTGATATTGTTAAAGGCTGACTGGTGGAGGTGAATATTTAAAAAAGGAAGATGATAGTTGTGACCACATGTTCATAGACAACATCCTGACTTTTGAGCAAATCCCACTCACCACCCTCAGGCTGCAAATGTCCCTAGAAGAGCACATGCCAAAAAATTAAGTAATTTAATCACTTCGTATATATTGCTTTTGTAGTCACTGCATTTAATTGAGTTGCTATTTCAAATTTGTTCCTGTAGATGCAGCAAAACAAAACAAAGGCCACCAAGGAGAAATCATTTACACAAAAAGCTTTTCAGCTTCTTTATTAGGATAATGTAATAGAAACATATAATAATGCATTCTCGTTAAGACGATTTACTATTTTCAATGTGGTAAAATGGGGAGTGGGCTTAAATTGGGCAGGAAATTGCATTGCAACTATGAGTGGGTTTTACCTTAAAATACTGAATAAAGCAAACACACGTTGAAAAGGTGTTGTGGTTGGCTCTGGCCCAGCTCCTGCTCCAGGGAATGGGGAGGTGGATGCAGGGGAAAATTCAACATGTCACAGGCCTGTGTTATTGCCGACAGAATCAGTTCAGAGTTCAGTTTCCTCGGACGAAGAAGAAGGTGGGAGTGACTCGGCAGAGGAGGGCTTGGCACACAGCCCAGGCAGTAAATCCCCCTTATCTTCCATTGATTCAGATGATGACATTTTGGACCCACGCAAGCGCAGACCTATGTGTAGAAGAGACCAAGTAAGAACATATTACAGGAAATAAGGGAGGCCACCTGTGTTTGGGTGGAGCTCCAGTAATTAGGGCTGCTGCTATAAATAGCAGCATGTGGGTTTGGTCATTGTGGAAGAATATCTGATCGTAGTTCATCAGGAATCTTGTGTTGCTGGACTTTGTTGCTTTTTCACGCCTTTGAAACCAAAGCAGAGCAAAGTGTGTGTGTGTGTGTGTGTGTGTGTGTCACTTCGTTGGAAGAAGAAGGGGTGTGAAGTTTCTTCACAGCTGCTAGCTAAGTACTTAATGACTGCTTAAGGGAAATTGCACAGACTACCCAGTTGTTTTGGGAAGAGTGCTCTTTGCAATACAAAAAGAGTGCTTAGTTTATTTTGAATTTTGGAATAAAGAACATTGTTTTGAATTTTCAAACGTGTGTGTGTCTGAAATTTGTACCCTTGAATTTTCAGGAGGCTCCTATCAGAGAGAAGACAATGTAACAAATCTAATATTAAAAATAATCTTAAAAACCTCAATTTAAGAGACCAATCATACAAACAAGCATACCATCTATAAATTATATAAGCCTAGGGGGAAGGGAAAAATTTCAATTCCCCATGCCTGACAACAGAGGTGGGTTTTAAGGAGATTGCAAAAGGCAAGGAGGGTGGGGGCAACTATGATATATGGGGGGAGCTGGTTCCAGAGGGTCGGGGCCGCCCTAGAGAAGGCTCTTCTCCTGGGTCCTGCCAAATGACATTGTTTAGTCGACGGGACCCGGAGAAGGCCAACTCTGTGGGACCTAACTGGTCGCTGGGATTCGTGCGGCAGAAGGCAGTCCCGGAGATATTCTGGTCCGATGCCATATAGGTCATTGTTGTGGTTCAGCCTGGGACCCCTCCGGGAATGGCTGATTTGCTGTCGGCTTCCAGCTCAGAGGGAGAGGCTGAGGACCAGGAGGTGCAGACTGACGAGGAAGTGGAATCCCAGGCTGAAGAAGAAGGACAGCCAGAGTTCCACCAGGGGGAGCTCTCCCCAGCAAGCAGCCTGGATTCCCTGGGGGAAGATGCTCATGACATCATAGATATGCGACAAAGGAGAGCTAATCAGAGACGAACTCAATTGGCTAGGTATTTCCAGCATTAGAGGTCACAGCTGGGTTTGGGTGTGGTGCTTGGGAAAGGATAAAAGGCGGCCCCACCCTTCCTGGCTTGTGGAGTTTTATCTTGGAGATTCGTGAGACCTGTCTGTGAACTTTGGTGGCTACAATCCTGGTTTGTGCCTTGGACTATTGAAACCTTGGGGGGGGTGCCAGCAAGAAGCTTGTGAAATTGACTGGACATCAGGACCCTGTTGTAACGTATTGTAACCTGTCTGCTGTGAAGACAGGTTTTCCTTTGTGCTTATTTTTTCCTGCTATAAAATACTTTTGGATTTTACCAGAGTGTCTGGCTGTTTTTTCAGTGGGTGTGGAGGTCTGGGAAAACCCAGACAGAACAGGTCATAACCAACACTTTGAATTATGACCAGAAATTGATCGGCAACCAATGCAGATTGCGGAGTGTTGGTGTAACATGGGCATGTCTTGGGAAGCCCGCAGCTGCATTCTGCACGATCTGAAGTTTCTGAACACTTTTCAAAGGTAGCCCCATGTAGAGAGCATTACAGTAGTCGAACCTTGATGTGATGAGGGCGTGAGTGACTGTGAGCAGTGAGTCCAGGTCCAGATAGGGCCGCAACTGGTGCACCAGGCGAACCTGTCAGAGTTCATAAGAGTTCTCGAAAACAGAAAGCAGCCACACGCTACTTAAATCTTCTTTCTTCTTCCAAACACACGCACAAATGAATAAACACCCATGCCCCAGCACTCCCAAACTCCCGTATTTATCGGAGTCTCTGTAGTATAATTAACCTCTGGACAGCTGTACGTCCTTATCTCTTTTGGTGCCTGTGCAACTGATCCCTTCATCCCAGAATCCTGCGCACATGGGGATCCAAGATTGGGTCATCCATGATATCATCTCCTTCTGAGTCTGCCTCTTCTCCCCCACTGTCTGCTTCTGCTTGTGAGCCAGTTTCACTGTCCGAGTCAGCTGGCAACCAGACAGGTCTCCGATAAACAGAGGACTCCCACAAATCCACATCAAAACCTCCAGCTCCCGGAGCTGGCCTAGAGCCAACCACAACAGTACTAATACCTTATCTACCTTAGCCCAAGCTACCTAATATAGCAGTTTAAAAGTCCCTTTCCCAGAATATAATATTGTTGGGTTGTTTAATATTGTGTTTCTATTTTTCTGAACTGGAACTTTGAAGGATCTCCTTGATTTGATTGAAAAATAGGAGGCACTTTAGTTCAATAGTTCTAACAATAAATTCAAAGATTCAAAATAGCTGCTCAGGAAGTCTTTTAGTTATTTTTTTCAGGGAATGTAGGTTTATGACATGTTTTTGGCATTTTCTTGATTTTTTGACATTACAGTAATATGGAAACCCTTTGTTTTTTAGAACTATTTATTGCCTCTTTAATTGCTTTTAAAGTGTTGTCTTTACATATCACAAATATTTATTTGTATTATATATCTTGTTTCTTGGTGGCACCTGATAATTTACAAACCAATAAGTGTGAAAATAACGTAAGTAAGAAGTATATCCCATTATTCATTCCCATTTTCTTTGATTAACCCCAGAATCCTGTCCATTTCTTTCAATTATTCTATCTTTGTAGTTCAATCCATTTTAAACTTGATTAACTTTATGTATAATGCTAAGGAAGATTGCATATAAATGCTGGGTGGTGTGCTGATATAAATAGAAGGAAGAATGAAAACAAATGTTTCAATATTAAAGAAGAAGCAAAAATTACATTGGGAATGAGAGTCTATAGCATTGTTTGATTTTCTTTTTTGGAAAAACATGAGAAAAAAACTTGTTTTAAGCTACCGGACCATCACCATAAAGGTAGTTTGGAGATATCTTGGGCAACTGTGTACAGTGTATCACTTGTCAACACAATTTTTTTAATTTCTGCTTTCTTAGCAGTAACTGATAACTGTTTATTGGTTATTTTGCCTATTGCTGCTTGTGACATCATACCACAGAAAAGCAAATAATTTTGGAGAATATTTTTTTCTGTATGCATAGAAAACAGAACTGTTTTATCTACTAGGCAGTCCTTGACAGCACAAAATGTTGACTACAGCCTATTTTAGCTTCTTGCCACTGTGTTTTTGTATCATTTTCTTGAATATTAAATATTATTTTGATTTTGATTGGATTTGATTTGATTGGATTTGTATGCCGCCCCTCTCCGCAGACTCGGGGCGGCTAACAACAGTAGTAAACAGCATATGACAATCCAATATAAACAGTTAAAAACCCCTATGGTAAAACCAAACATACATACATACAGACATACCATGCATAAAATTGTAAAGGCCTAGGGGGAAAGAGTATCTCAATTCCCCCATGCCTGGCGGCAGAGGTGGGTTTTAAGAAGCTTACGAAAGGCAAGGAGGGTGGGAGCAATTCTAATCTCTGGGGCGAGTTGATTCCAGAGGGCTGGGGCCACCACAGAGAAGGCTCTTCCCCTGGGTCCCGCCAAGCGACATTGTTTAGTTGACGGGACCCAGAGAAGACCCACTCTGTGGGACCTAACTGGTCACTGGGATTCGTACAGCAGAAGGCGGTCCCTGAGATAGTCTAGTCCGGTGCCATGAAGGGCTTTATTTTAATTGTGTATGTGAAACAAAGGGAGTTAAAAGAGTTTATTCAGAAGCATTTAGTTGACTGACATATAGAACTATGCTTCATGAGAATAAAAATGGCTCAGATACATACTTTATAAGTTGTTTAACGGGCAAGGAACAAGGTGGAATCCTAAAATGGAGACTATTTATTTTCTCCAAAAAGGGCTTCTGAGAGATGTCTTGCCTTCCACTTATTGCCAGTTCTGTCAGTTGCCAGCCCTTTGGGAGGGCAAACATGGTTGCCAAGAAGTCAAGCGTTGCAAATTACAGGCTAGTGAAGAAAGAGAATTTGACTGCATTAGTAGCTCTTGGATCACTGTTTTGTGTTATCTGGCAAGCTGTCCCTCTGGATTGGAGAAAGGAACTTTTGATTATAATTGGGATAAAGAAATTAAGAAGAGTTGGAGAGTGAATTGCAAAATAAAAGAAGGCATGCTGTTCACTGTAGCAATGATTACAGGCAGTTAACATATTTGTCATGACCTAACCTCAAAAACAAGTGAAGACGGGATTTGAGCCAGTGGCAATTAATTTAGCAAAGATGAAACTCAGGCTATAGAAAACAAATTCATATTAATGTAGTAAAATGACATATAAAAATTAGCTTTTATAATTGGAATTTAGTATCACACAAAAAGGAGCATAAGTTGAAACTGAATACTTTAAGAGCCATGAAGCTGCCACTCAATCAAGAATTCAGTATCTCCTTTTCTCTTTCCCTACAATATGGAATATCCAAAGTGCATTCTGTGTCATCAGTGTAATAGAGTATTCATGTATTCATAAATACCCATAAGTGCCATCCAATCTGGGCTGAAGGTACAAAATTCTGTAGGATGATGGCATAAATTGTGGCTGTGTTTTACAATGTAAGAGATATAAAAGGAGAACTATCTCCCGGACCGCCTTCTGCAGCACAAATCCCAGCAACCAGTTAGGTCCCACAGAGTTGGCCATCTCCAGGTCCCGTCGACTAAACAATGTTGTTTGGCGGGATCCAGGGGAAGAGCCTTCTCTGTGGCGGCCCCGACCCTCTGGAACCAACTGCCCCCAGAGATCAGATTTTCCCCACCCTCCTCGCCTTTCGTAAGCTCCTTAAAAACCACCTATGTCGTCAGGCATGGGGGAACTGAGATAACTTCCCCAGGCCTATATTGTTTATGTATGGTATGTTGTGTGCATGTTTTTTAAATTATGGGTTTTTAGTTTTAATTATTAGATTTGTGTTGTATATTGTTTTTCTATTACTGCTCTGAGCCACCCCGAGTCTACGGAGAGGGGCAGCATACAAAAATAAATAAATAAATATAGAATTTCTATGTTCAAAACATTACTATCTGTTCAGTTTGGATATACAGGTATTTACATTCTTATTAATATAAATACAGTGGTACCTCTACTTAAGAACTTAATTCATTCCGTGACCAGGTTCTTAAGTAGAAAAGTTTGTAAGTAGAAGCAATTTCCCCCATAGGAATCAATGTAAAAGCAAACAGTCGCTGCTGAAGGAAGAAGATGAGGTGAGAGGAATCAAAAAATCCACAACTTTAAGGCTTAAAATGGGGGGGGGGGATTGAGACAGTGCCCAGTGAAAGGAAAAAGCTCCGTTCGCTCTGGGCTGTCCAGAGTGAAGGGAGCATTTCTTTTCTCTGGGCGCTAGTAGAGGTTTATTCCCTCTCCAAGCACCCAGAGAAAGGAAAATGCTTTGTTCGCTCTAGACTGCCAAAGCCTCCTTAAGCGCCACTGAAAGGCTCCTCTGGCAGGTCAGAAAAGCCCGAGATGGCCAGGATTAAAGGGGAAATGGCAGAAAACTGGCTGGGCCTTTGTGCCGCTCTCAAATTTCCTGGGAAAATTTTCCAGGCTCGGGTTCTTAAGTAGAAAACAGTTCCTAAGTAGAGGCAAAAAATCTTGAACACACGGTTCTTATCTAGAAAAGTTCTTAAGTAGAGGCGTTCTTAAGTAGAGGTACCACTGTAATTGAATATACCTTGGAAAAAGTACTAAGCCAACCTTTCTGAAACCAATTGTTCCACGCATATGAATTTTATGAAAAATTCAGAAAGATACAAATTACAGGGAAATACTGAAAATAAAAATTGCTTTCCTCTGACTGAGGGGGAGGAAAAGCGTAAAAGTAATCCAAATCTTTGTGATAAATGTACTTTCTATGGAGTTCATTTACGTAAAATAGCACCGAAGTAGATTGTGGAAAAGTGTTGTAATTTCCCAGAAGAGCTGGACTATGAAATTAATCATTCAGGGAAATAATAACATTTAACTTTTCTTAAAAAAAGAAGTTTAGAAAGAAAATAACTATGCCACGAAGGCTACATTTAACCCTTTTCGTCCTTTGTCTGACTCTCAGGCAATGCCATGCCTGTTATGTATACTACCATTGACAACAACTATAGGATTCAACATATTATGACACTTGGAAATTCTTGGACCTATGCAAGCATAAAGATTAATTTATAATCATCTAGTGCCATATGCAATACTGGATATCTAGATACTTCTTGGAGGTAATTGAAAAACCTAAAAGCTCTCTATACATTACTGTATAATCCCAGAATACTAGCCAAGTTTGTCTTCACTAATATTTGAAAAGTTGTTTATTATGCACCCATGCTCTACAAGCAAAGAATTAATAAATTGGGGAAATGAGTGGAATAAATCTATGATTTATTGTTTTGTTTTTAGACTTTTTAAAATGTATTATTGTTATTTTAGATTCTAACTATTAGATTTGTCATTGTATATTGTTTTTATCATTGCTGTGAGCCGCCCCGAGTCTAGGGAGAGGAGCAGCATACAAATCTAATAAATAATAATAATAATGATTGATTGATTGATTGATTTGACTTCTATGCTGCCCTACTCCCAAGGGGACTCAGGATGGCTTATAACAATAAACAATATGAAAAAATACAGTACAATATAAAAGAAGTCAAATATTAAATTAAGAAAATAAAACCCCATGTTAAAATCTACAAGGCAAACCATCCAATAAACATACATAGATGCCACTCATATGCAGCCAAGTCTTCATGGCCTTTCAGAAGGCCCGTAGGGTGGGAGCAGTATGGAGACAGTTCCATAGAGCTGGATCAGCCACAGAGAAGGACCTCCCTCACAGTCCCGCCAACCTGCATTGCTTAGTCGATGGGACCTCGAGAAGGTCAACCCTGTGAGATCTTATTGGTCTCTAGAAGGTATGCAGCAGGAGACGGTCCCGTAATGTTCTGTCTGGGTTTTCCCAGACCTCAACACCAACTGAAAAAACAGCCAGACACTCTGGTAAAAGCCAAAAGTATTTTATAGCTGGAAAAAATAAGCACAAAGGAAAACCTGTCTTCACAACAGACAGGCTATAATACGTTACAGCAGGGTCCTGATGTCCAGTCAATACCACAAGCTTCTTGCTGGCACACCCCCCCAAGGTTTCAATAGTCCAAGGCACAAACCAGGATTGTAAGCCACCAAAGTTCACAGACAGGTCTCACGAATCTCCAAGATAAAACTCCACAAGCCAGGAAGGGTGGGTCCGCCTTTTATCCTTTCCCAAGAGCACCACACCCAAACCCAGCTGTGACCTCTAATGCTGGAAATACTTAGCCAATTGAGTCCGTCTCTGATTAGCTCTCCTTTGTCGCATATCTATGATGTCTTGAGCATTTTCCCCTAAGGAATCCAGGCTGCTTGCTGGGGAGAGCTCCCCCTGGTGGGACTCTGGCTGTCCTTCTTCTTCAGCCTGGGATTCCTCTTCCTCGTCAGTCTGCACCTCCTGTTCCTCAGCCTCTCCCTCTGAGCTGGAAACCGACAGAAGGTCAGCCATTCCCGGAGGGGTCCCAGACTGAACCACAACACGTAAATAGCCTGATCCTAAGTCATGTAGTGCTTTATAAGCAATAACCAACACCCTGAATTGTGACCAGAGACTAACTGGTACCCAATGTTGCACGCGGACTGAGGTACACCCATGATAGGACACGCGGCTGCATTCTGAACTATCTACAATCTCCGAACACTCTACACCACCCATCTCATCACAATTCTACACCACCCACCTCATCTGAGTCAGGTTTCAATACTGTAAACCTGTTATGAGCGATGTCCAAAATAATTGTCTGTACAATAAGTTTCTGAATTGTATTTATTTGTTTATCTAATTTGTATTCTGCCTTTATTGTTTTTACAAATAACTCAAGGCAGCAAACATATCGAAAACATTTCCCTCCTTCTAACAACAACACTGTGAGGTAGGTTGAGCTGAGAGACAGTGATTGGTCCAAAGTCACCCAGCTCGCTTTCATGATGAAGATGGGACTTAAACTCAGTGTTTCCTGCTTTCTAACCTGGTGCCTTAACTACTACATCAAACTGTAATTGAAGTATTCAGGCAACTATTGAAAGTGTAGATAACTGAATTCTTCCACTGAACGCCTGTCAAGTTGTTATGCCAGCCTCCTCTTTGTTATTTCTCAACCATATCAAAATAATATTGGGGGAGACTGATCAAGAGTCAATAGGAATTGTGTATTTAATTTACTAATGTACATATTGCTAATGAAAGGTTGGAGATGTTATATCATTGCCAACTTAAATAGACCAGAATATTATGAGCACTTATCTGGATTACAAATGTGCAAAATCCTCTATCATTTCCATGGATATTTCTTATTTAAAATGCAATCATACGTATTTAAGGACATCTAATATTATAGTGAGAACTAAACAAGTTACTATTCTGGAAGGTAATAACTAAGTCTTTTGAAAAGCAATTTTAGAAAGAGGCACTTTGTACCCGCGAGTTGTTTTTAATGTCATATAATGTTGAAAAACCTTTTCCCTAAAAAAATTTTCCGATAGGCAATTATTTTTGCATAGGCTAAATATGCCATCCTGTGTCCCTTCCATTGCTAGTGAGAATAGAATAGAATAGTTGGAAGGGGACCTTGGAGGTTTTCTAGTCTAACCAGACAAATGGTTATCCAACATCTTCTTAAAAACTTCCAGTGTCTGAGCATTCATAACTTCTGAAGGCAAGCTGTTCCACTGATTAATTGTTCTAACTATCAGGAAATTTCTCCTTAGTTCTAAATTGCTTCTCTCCTTGATCAGTTTCCACCCATTGCTTCTTGTCCTCCCTTCAGGTGCTTCACTCCCTCTTGTCTGTGGAGGCCCTGAGATATTGGAACACTATTGCAGAAGAGACGGAGTAACGACTCGGACACAAGAGCTGGATTTAAACTTGGGTCATTTTATTATAATAAATTTGCATAATTTATTAATTAAATTAGCATGAATTAGCATAAATTTGCATAAATCAACATACTCAACTATGACCCGGAAACAGTGGACCTGCAGGGTCAAACAAACACTTCCGGGGCGGAAATGACGTAAAAGGTCAACATTCCTGGGCAACTATGGGCGTAATCGATGCTGGTCCAGGTGAGGGACCTCTCCCTCACCTGAGACCCTGCCATACACTCGCATGAGGGGGGTCCCGCCGGCTCACCCCTACCCTGGGACTTCAATAGCGGGACCCAAAGACAGGTTCCCCCCAAGTGCGCAGGTAGCACCCACCATGGGCTTGGAGAGAACCTGTCAATCATCCCCAAAGATGCCCAAGGGAGAACGCGCAGTTGCTGAAACCACCCAGATTTCCGCCCCTAACCTGCCACGGAGCGGGGGTCAGATCTCTATCTTGGCCCCCCGACTCCCCCCTCTATCTGCGCCAGCTCACGCAGAGACCGCTGCAGGTCCTGTAAGAAAATGGCGTTCCCCTGCTCTGACAGGTGAACGCCATCGGCCCGGTAAAGCCACGGCCGATCTACGGTGATGAGGGGATGGGCCACTACAACCCCACCTAAATTCCCTGACTACCCTTCCCAGGGCCTTATGGCCTCTACACCTGACCCGGTGAATGGCCCTAAGGGAAAAAGGCGACCACAAATATCCCTAGGGGATCGAAGACCGCACCACATAGATGGCGGGCCACACAGCGTGAAGCCACCGCAGGCTCCCGCAGGCCTGGCGGGTCCCCAGCCGACCCCCAAGCCGTACCGGTCCTTGCCCCCAAGAGCAAGACCAGCAACCGGGGCGCAGCAATGGGATGCCGCCCTCCCCGAACAACTGGGCGTAGCCATGTGACCACCCGCCCAGCACCGCCTGGGCGCAGCAATGGGATGCCGCCCTCCCAGCACACATCCAGGCGCAGCAATGAAATGCCGCCCCTGGCACCAACTGGGCGCAGCAATGGGATGCCGCCCTCCCAGCACACATCCAGGCACAGCAATGGAATGCTGCCCCGGCACCAACTGGGCGCAGCAATGGGATGCCGCCCTCCCAGCACTAACTGGGCGCAGCAAAGGGATGCCGCCCTCCCAGCACCACCTGGGCGCAGCAATGGGATGCCGCCCTCCCAGGACCGATCTGGGCGCAGCAACGGGATGCCGCCCTCCCAGCACCTCCTGGGCGCAGCAATGGGATGCCGCCCTCCCAGGACCAACTGGGCGCAGCAATGGGATGCCGCCCTCCCAGGACCAACTGGGCGCAGCAATGGGATGCCGCCCTCCCAGGACCAACTGGGCGCAGCAATGGGATGCCGCCCTCCCAGCACCACCTGGGCGCAGCAATGGGATGCCGCCCTCCCAGGGACAACTGGGCACAGCAATGGAATGCCGCCCTCCCAGCACCCCCTGGGCGCAGCAATGGGATGCCGCCCTCCCAGGACCACCTGGGCGCAGCAATGGGATGCCGCCCCCCCAGGACCAACTGGGCGCAGCAATGGGATGCCGCCCTCCCAGCACCACCTGGGCGCAGCAATGGGATGCCGCCCTCCCAGGACCAACTGGGCGCAGCAATGGGATGCCGCCCTCCCAGACCAACTGGGCGCAGCAATGGGATGCCGCCCTCCCAGGACCAACTGGGCGCAGCAATGGGATGCCGCCCTCCCAGCACCACCTGGGCGCAGCAATGGGATGCCGCCCTCCCAGGACCAATCTGGGCGCAGCAATGGGATGCCGCCCACCCAGCATAGCGGTAGAAACGCCCGTCCTACCGCACACCCCGTCTCCCCCGCCAGACAAAAGACCCAGCCGCCACGACGGCAGGGTCCCCACCCCCGACGGCACCGTGTTGCTGAGTGGTCTCGGAGCACTCATGACCCAAAGCAACACCGTCGGTCCATCCTGGCGGGGTTGAATAGAAGGGGACCAAAGGGAGCCCTGGCCTAAGATCTACCCCGGACCCTCAACTGGCCGTTCGTAGCCTAAAACAGGCCGTCGACCGCCAGCGGTCAGCATCCTCGAATCCTCAGTATCGAGAACGCCGTCACCGTACTAGAGGCGGCGCCACTGCGGAACGAGCGTTCCCACAAGCGGCGGGATCCACGCTTGGCCTGGCCAAACCCTGTACTCCAAAACCCGCCCGACTAAGGCAATGAGATGGAAGGCCAAAAGGACCTAGCAACCAGTGATAAGGCCCTGGCCAGCCGTCCCGCATCCTCACTATGCGGAACTCACCATAAATCCACAAACCAGCCCCCGCCTCAGACAAAAGGCGAGGCCGGCCACCTGGCCCTCAAGTCCTAACTGAAAGGCCACACCGCCTAAACTGGACACAAATATGGCCAGGTACACAACTGGGGCAGGCCAACTACAGGGGTAACCGGTAACCTGCCTGAACCCCCCGAACTCTGCACCTGTCTGCTGTGAATCCCCCAGAGTGCGGGCACCACAGAGAGGGCCATAGCCCAGCAGACCTTTACTCTCCTACGCCCGGGAGACCCCCCAGACTCCAAAGGTGGCCGGGGAACGCCACTGGCGACTCCCGGGCCCACAGGGTCAGGGTCCAAACCTGGACAACTGACCACGGGACAGGGCATCAGCGACCCCGTTAGCCACCCCGGGGACATGCCTGGCCAAAACAATGCGTTTAGGGACAAGGACCTGTGCACAAAATGGCGGACAAGCCGCATGACCCTGTCGCTCTTTGAGGACAGGGCATTCACCACATGGACAACCGCTAGGTTGTCACACCAAAAGTGCCCGGTCTTGTCCCTAAACTGCTCCCCCCAAAGCTCTAAGGCCACTATTAAGGGGAAGAGCTCCAGGAACGTCAGGTCCTCAACCAACGAAGAGGCACTCCATTCCGGAGGCCATGCCGACCAGCACCACTGGTCACCTAACACTACCCCGAAATCACCAGTCCCCGCGGCATCAGAGCAGAGCTGCAACTCAGCTTCCAAAGAAGCTCGTGCCTCCAGAAGGACAAACCATTAAACCTAACCAAGAAATCCCGCCACACGCCGAGGTCAGCCCTGACCCCAGCGCAAAGGCGGGTACGATGATGGGGCAGACGGAGCCCCTCCATCGTGTCTTACAACCTCCTGGAAAAACCCTACCAGGAACAACCACCCGACAGGCAAATTAAGAATGCCTGCCAATTCCTGAAGCTGCCGTAGGGTAACCTTCCGGCAGCCCAGCACCTCATCGAGCTTTCTTCTGATCCTAAGCAACTTCTCTAGGGGCAACCTAGAAGATTGCACCTCCGAGTCCAATTCAATACCGAGACAGGTAATCCTGGTGGCGGGGCCCTCGGTCCCC
This sequence comes from Erythrolamprus reginae, assembly GCF_031021105.1. NCBI lineage: Eukaryota > Metazoa > Chordata > Lepidosauria > Squamata > Dipsadidae > Erythrolamprus > Erythrolamprus reginae. The sequence goes on along the minus strand of NC_091953.1, from coordinate 28,536,653 downwards.
TCAGAGGCTAAAGGCCCCCTCAGCAGAGCGCAAAGGGCTTCGAAGACCAGCATTAGAGCAAAGCAATGCTCTGAACGCGCAGGCCCCGCCAACAAGAATCCATCGAGGTAGTGAACGACCGATCCCAGACCGCTGCGCCTCCTGAGCGACCACTCCAAGAAGGTGCTAAAACTCTCAAAAAAGAGAGCATGGGACAGAGCAGCCCATTGGCAGTGCCCTGTCCACAAAAAACCCCACCTTCGCAATGGAAGCCCAGAAGCCCGAATCCGTCTGGGTGTATGGGGAGGAGCCGGAATGCCGACTCAATGTCGCATTTTCCCATAAGGGCTCCAACCCCACACTTCCTAACCATGGCACGGCCGCATCAAATGATGCGTACCGCACCGAACAAAGTTCGTCAGGAACGAAATCATTCACTGACTCCCCTTTAGGAAAGACAAGTGGTGAATCAACCTAAATTCACCCCTCGCCTTTCAGGGGACCACCCCTAAAAAGGGGCCCCTCCCCTGTAAGGGATCCTGAATCCCTGTGAGAAACCTAGCAAGAGAGCAGCCGCTCTCGAGCGAGGGTGGTAGTCCCTCAACCAACCCTCGAGCATGCTTACCTACTTGGGCTGGGCCCATTTTCCCCCAGTAGTTGGGGTTTGTTCCCTGGACCCCCTTCCCTCTTACCGTCCCCTTTTAGGGGCAGGGGCACACCGAAGCGGCATGGGCACCCTGCCCTCCCGCACGCACGGCTGTACCTACAAAAGGGGGCGAGAACAAGCCCCCCTGCAGCAAAGCCCTGACATGCAGCAAACGGGTCCCACACTGTGGTGGCCCCCGTACATTAATACCCCTGGTCCCGACGGGTAAGCCTTCAAAAGGGGCGGAGGCACTACGGCCCGCGTTGGCGGGGTCCGAACCCCCCCGCCCCGGCTACCCCAGGCCATAGCAAAAAACTGCCCCAGGGGCCCGTGCCCCCGCAGTAGGAGCCGGCGGGGGGGGGCGCAAACCTGGTTACAGGTGCCCCCCCCCCGAAAACCCCCAAAAACTAGGACCGGGTGGCCACCAACTGTAGTCCCCCCCCCCCCCAGCAGGACCCACGGGGGGGGGCTTCCTAGCTACCCTGGCCGAGGGCCTCATCGCCTTCCCAGGCACAGCTACAATGGGGCAACTAAACTATTCAAATAATTAATGTTGAACCATAACTGTTTTACTGGTTAGACTACAACTTTACTGAAAGAGTAGTAGATCGTTGGAACAAACTTCCAGCAGACTTGGGATATAAAACCACAGTAACAGAATTTAAACATGTTTGGGATAAACATATATCCATCCTGAGATAAAATCAGTAAATATTATAAGGGCAGACCAGAGGGACCAATAGGTCTTTTCCTGACTTCAGTGTTTCTATATAAATAATTAAATAATAGTAATTATAAATATCAGTAGTATTATTATGTATGTTTTGTTTTACACCATGGTTCTTATTATAACAATAATGAAACCGGGGCTGCCCGGCCCCAAAAGAGGGCAGCAAATGGCCTCTGCCCAAACAGGCAGCGCAGCAGCAGGAAGCTGCCGCCAAGGGCCTAACTGCCCTCTGAACAGGGGCCACGAACCGGGGGGGGGGAGGCGCACACGCGAGCCCTCCGCCCGATCCCCCCGTTCCCGAGGGGGCGACCGGAACGATCCCCCCCTGGACGAAATAGAGGGGCCAACAGCCGAAAACGGCACAGGCCCGGCCTCCCCACCGGACCCGAAGGCCATTACCGCTCCACGAGCCTCCGATGAGGCTCTCAAGATGGCGGCCGCAACACGCAGCCGCCTTTTACGAAGCGGGGGGGGGGGGCTCACGCCGGACTCCAGCCTAGCCTGAAGAGGAGAAGACCGCAGGCCTCGGAAGGGCTAAGCTGCAGCCTCCTCAAGCCTCCGACGAGGCTTCCACAAGCAGCGGCCGCCCACGCGGCTGCCGAAGGATTCCACGAGCAGACAGCCATGTGTCTGCTCTTGGCACCAGGTCCGGGCGAACAGGCTCTCCTCCCGGCCTGCTGTCCCCTAAATAGGGCCAGCAGGCCCCCGCCCGGACCCGACGTCATGCCCAGCCACGTGGGCAGGGCATTCTCGGCCGAAATCTCGCCTCGCGAGATTTCGGCCGAAAACAAGATGGCGGCCGCCATCGGAAGGGTCCGAGTCTGCCCGGCCCTTCCGCAACAGCGCCGTGGGGCCGGTGAGTCAGCCGGCGATATTATCATGTCCCCCTAGTCCTTCTTTTCATTAAACTGGACATACCCAGTTCCTGCAACCGTTCTTCATATGTTTTAGCCTCCAGTACCCTAATCATCTTTGTTGTTCTTCTCCGCACTTTTTCCAGTCTCAACAACTTTTTTACATCATGGGACCAAAACTGAATGCAGTATTCCAAGTGTGGCTTTACCAAGAAATTATAAAGTGGCATTAACACTTTATGTGATCTTGATTCTATCCCTCTGTTTATACAGTCTAGAACTGTATTGGATTTTTTGGCAGCTGTTGCATACTGAAGTGGATAGATCAATGTGTTTTGAGAACGGGCAATCTCTAAAATTTACATTAAATAAATATTACATTATTTATCTATCTATCTATCTATCTATCTATCTATCTATCTATCTATCTATTTATTTATTTAGCCCCATACACAATGAGGGTTTTAGTGGGTATATATCTATATACACATAGTAAAATACATGATGAAGGTTATAGAGGAGATACTCATAGTAAAATATATTTAAGAAATAATAGAAAAGAAGATATAGTAATAGAACATATCAATGAAAGAATAGAAGAAGAGATATAGGAATAGAAGAAAGGAATAGGAGATATAGGAGAGCAATAGGACAGGGGACAGAAGGCACTCTAGTGCACTTGTACTCACCCCTTACTGACCTCTTAGGAATCTGGATAGGTCAACCGTAGATAATCTAAGGGTAAAGTGTTGGGGGTTTGGGGATGACACTATGGAGTCCAGTAATGAGTTCAACACTTCGACAACTTGATTACTGAAGTCATATTTTTTACAGTCAAGTTTGGATCGGTTAATATTAAGTTTAAATCTGTTGTGTGCTCTTGTGTTGTTGTGGTTGAAGCTGAAGTAGTCGCCAAGAGGCAGGACGTTGCAGCATATGATCTTGTGGGCAATACGTAGATCATGTTTAAGGCGTCTTAGTTCTAAGCTTTCTAGGTCCAGGATTGAAGTCTAGTCTCGTAGGGTATTCTGTTTCGAGTGGAGGAATGAAGGGCTCTTCTGGTGAAGTATCTTTGGACATTTTCAAGGGTGTTAATGTCTGAGATGCGATATGGGTTCCAAACAGATGAGCTGTATTCGAGGATGGGTCTGGCAAAAGTTTTGTAAGCTCTGGTAAGTAGTGTGAGATTGCCAGAGCAGAAGCTACGTAGGATTTAAGGACGTTAAGGAAACTGTAAGTGCTCTGGCCACCAAGTAAAGTCACAGAAAGTTAGCACCACTACCCAATGTGACTTTTTATAGTTTTGTGTGTGTATAATAAAAAAGCTTTCTCTCCCTCTCTCTCTCTCTCACACACACACACTGACTCATGTCCGCACACAACACACACACAAGTAAAAATCACTGACATTTACATTGTCCTTAGTTAGAGCACAGGTGAGAGAGGAAAGTAATTGAGCCTTTTCACTTTTGCAATTCTGAACAGCAGCAGGTGGAAGTGATAGAGGAAGAATATTACATATAACCTGCTTCTCTCAGTGAGCAGTGAGGGATGAGAACATGCAGTTATGTACATCTAAATAACTGTGCCTTCACAGACTTTTTTAATTTGCTGCCTGACCAACTTGTGGTTTGGTAAAGCAAGATTATTCATGTCCTTTATTCTATTGCTTTCACTATATAGCACTGGGCACCTGCAAAGGATAGCAAGAAATGTTGGCCCAAATGGAACATCTCCAATACTTTACAGGATATCATTTAGCCAGTGTGATTGCATTACAATTGCAACTTTGGGTCTCTGTCATTAATTCTACCATTATGTTTTGTCACATAGTCAGCCAGATGTTCAGACTAGATTTGGCATTTTTATGCACCTATCAAGCCTATTCCCTCTGGGGTAGGCAGATGTTGATGTTTGATGGTGTTAGATTGCAGGATGTAAGCTGTTCTTAGTAAAGTTGTCTTTCGCAATTGATGGTGAATTTGTCAATGCCAAAAGTGTTCAATGGTGCTCCATCTGTTTTGGGATTGTACCCAAGGTATCTATTACTACTGATACTGCCTTTGCTTTCTTTTGCCACAATCTTTTTATTTCTATTTGCAAGCCTTTGGATTTTGTTATTTTCTATTTTGCTATCTCCAGATACTGACACATGTACTTTTTTGTATTTCTTATTGACAGTTATTAAATCTGGGATGTTATATACAGGAGTCAGTATTCCTCCTCCTCCTCCATCATCATATTCTATGAGTTTCTTTGATTTGTAAGTTGGTTTGCAAGTACATTTCAGCAGATATTCAGCTAGAATACTCAGAGAAAGGAAGAGACAGAGAGAGAGAGAGAGAGAGATCTAAAAATACATACTATATTTTTCGGTGTGTAAGGTGCACTCTCCCCCCCCCCCCCCATAAAAAAGTGAGGGAAAATATCTGTGTGTCTTATAGAGCAAATGTTGCTGAAGCCCTGCCCACCCACCAGCCCCCATCTTTCAGCCTCTGCCTCCCAGCAATTTGCCTCCTTGCAGCAAACAGCAAAAAGCCTGGTCAGCTTCAGCACAGACTGAATTATCACCAGCAGCTGATTGGTGGTTGGATCTACCTCCTGAATATTGGAATACTGCCTATCAGCTGTTCCAGACTGCAGGGATCACCACCAACCATTGCTGCCCATGCTTCTTTTCCATAACCTATTTTAAAAGTAGTCCAGCTATACTTGAAAACATTTTTTAATTTAACTTTTGGAGTCTTCAGAGAGGGGTGGCATACAAATCTAAGATATTATTATTATTATTATTATTATTATTATTATTATTATTATTATTATTATTATTTATTGGGTGTAAATATCCTCGAATGCATCCAGTGTTAAAATATTTTGCTCCATTCTCTTGTAAGCCAAATTTAAATATTCTAGCGTCCAACATTTCCCATTCTATCATGTTTTCTTTTAAAAATCTGAAATAATAAAAAAAAATGCTCAATACTTTTTTCCTATGATTAATTTCAAAATCTTTTCATACCCATCTAGTTGCTTAATCTAACTTTTCAAAATCAATATTCTTATCAACTGTTTGGTGTTTTTGGTGGTGGTGGTGATTTAAGTCCTTAAACTTATATTTAAATCTTTTTTCATTAAAGAAAACTCACCCACACTATCTTATTAAACTTGATGATCAAAAGGTTCTTAATAGTTAAAAAGCAGCTAATAATCTTGAGGTAGACTATATTCAGAATCTATTGTCCTATTGCCACTCTTATTGGTGGAATTATAGTATGATATAGAATTATTATTATTATTATTATTATTATTATTATTATTATTATTAATTAGATTTGTATGCCGCCCCTCTCCTTAGACTCGGGGTGGCTCACAACAATAATAAAACAGTGTACAATGAACAAATCTAATATTTAAAAGAAAATATCTAAAAACCCATTATTTTAAAAATATACAACACAAGCATACCATACATAAAACTATATAAGCCTGGGGGAGATGTCTCCATTCCCCCATGCCTGGCGATATAGGTGGGTCTTAAGCAATTTACGAAAGACAAGGAGGGTGGGGGCAATTCTGATCTCTGGGGGAAGTTGATTCCAGAGGGCTGGGGCCACCACAGAGAAGGCTCTTCCCCTGGGACCCGCCAGACGACATTGTTTAGTTGACGGGACCCGGAGAAGGCCAACTCTGTGGGACCTTATTGGCCACTGGGATTCGTGCGGCAGAAGACAGTCTCGGAGGTATTCTGGTCCGATACCATGTAGGGCTTTATAGGACATTATCAACACTTTGAATTGTGACCAGAAACTGATCGGCAGACAGTGTAGGCCACGGAGTGTTGGAAAGACGTGGGCAAACCTAGGTAACCCCACAATAGCTCTCGCGACCGGATTCTGCAAGATCTTAAGTTTCCGAACACTTTTCAAAGGTAGCCCCATATTACAGAAGAACTGATGTGGCACTAAAGACTATATACACGTGTGGATATAAAGGGACAAACATGTATAGCTGATAATGGAAGGAAAGCAACAGCAGGTAGACATTGGACTCCAGAGTCTAATCCCACTATAATGGAGATGAGGACAACATTAAGGCATAAGGATATTTTATATGGAACTGAAGAAATCAGTTACAAATTAGCTTTTCTTCCCTATCAAATCAGAATAAACAAATGTACTTTCATTACTTAATTCTTTAAAACACACACAGAGAGAGAGAGAGAGAGAGAGAGAGAAAGAGAGAAAGAAAGAAAGAAAGAAAGAAAGAAAGAAAGAAAGAAAGAAAGAAAGAAAGAAAGAGGGGGGAACATTAGCTTTTGCATGCTCTGCAAAAATCCAAATGGAATTGTGCTCTGCAAAAATCCAGATGGAAGCAAAACAAGGTAGCAACAAATAATTTTTATTAATATCTAACTGTAATCTAGGTTTGCATCCTAGAAATGGCAGTCCCGACTTGTTGTTTAATCAGTCCACCATAGCATCTTTCTGCTCAAAATCCATTCTGCTCATGAATTTAATTTAATCCAGGTGATTGGAAGCTGTTTCATATGCTGACCTATTCAGGTTCGCTCACAGACAACACAGGCATTCACATTTTTCCACAAGATTGGTGCTGCAATGCTTTCTCTCATAGTGTTGCAATGCAGTTCACTGCAGCAAAATGAAATTTCTGATGTGCCTGTTTACCATTTGCAAATACATATTTTTAAGGATTCCACGCACATTCAATTTGCCTTTAAAAGCTATTTAATAGCCTATGTTCAAGAGCCTATACATTAAAGAACTTTAAATATATTTTTACATCGCGAGATATAATAATGTTGCATAATATACCTAAGCTTTAAATGCTTTTTGCTGAAGCCTTCCTCAAAGTATTTCTTGTAAAAAGTGTTTCTTGTGGGTGGGTGGAGATTCAACCATCCTCTGCTATTTCCAAGTCTTTGGTTCCTAAGCTTCTGATCAGCTAAATTAATTTTCCTGATAGAGAGTTGCAGCACAACCGAGGGATTTCATTTTTTAAAACAGTGATATACAGAGTAGGATGTGCCATAGTAGCTAAGCCAGTACCTGTATCTTTGGCAAATAAGGCAGAAATACCACTGTTGTTCCAATCATCTTTTACAACCATTACAATTATCTTAACTCAAAAAAATAAAGGTAAATATTTAAACTAATGTAGAGTCTCTGATTTTAGCCCCAGCAAATATAAACAAGTCCAGGATCAGACTAACAAGTCTTATTTTCCTTCTGTCTTCCATGACTGTCTCACTGTTTTAGTGCGTAAAGCTGACAAAACTGGACTCATCAATATGTCACAATGTTGATGAAAGAAAGAATGCTTTATATTGGGTTTTTATTGTAACACTGTTTTATTATGTACGCTGCCCTGACTCCGTTAGGAATGAGCGGCTTATAAATCTAATAATATAAAATAAATAAATAAAATAAATGTCTATGAAAAAAACCCAGTCCCACCAACTATCTATGGAGATTCTCAGTCATCCAGGTCATGGTTGTCCCAAATATAATATACTCTCCCCCGCCCCCAGGAAGCAACTGAACTTTCTGGTTTTTCTTTTGCTTCTCATCCAAGACTTAAAGAAGTTTATTGGATGAGAAGTGAAATTTCTTCAAACAAAAACTAGAAAGTCCAAGATGGGGGTAGAAAAATAGGTTAGCTTGTTTAAAAGATAAGCAGTTAAATGTTCACAAGTATGGGTTTTAAACCCACCTTTAAAAAGAGTGTTACCACACTGGTTTTTGTAGACATTGTCAAGGAAAAACAAAATATTCCTAATTTCTTCACACTCATATGACTTATAAAGTTAGGATAGTACCTTTTCAAATCTATTAGTATGCAAATATCTATTTAAATAAACAAAAACACACAGTGTGATGTTTTTAAGGAAATGTTTATCTGGTGACGTCAATAGAAACGCTTTAAAAGATTATTAGATTTTAAATTTTTTTGAAACAAACATTTACTATACCGTTATCAAAACCACGTAAGGCAATCTATGGGAGTCATGAAAGGTTTATTATTATTATTATTATTATTATTATTATTATTATTATTATTATTATTATTATGTCAATACAACACAGCAAACAAGATCACTATGCTGGATTTCGTATTTCATCACCAGTCGGGCGCTTCCCAAGCACCTAGGACTGCGTGATGTGGTGGCGAATTATGTCTGCCGATCCCAGTAAAGCGGCCTTTTGCAATTGACAGATGGAGATTTTGTCAATTTCATAGTTTTCAAATGTCCGCTGAGATCCTTTGGCACTGCGCCCAGCATGCCAAGTACCACTGGGACCAATTTCACTGGCTTATGCCAGAGTTGTTGCAGCTCGATTTTTAGATCTTTGTATTTCACTAATTTCTCTAGCTGCTTATTATTATTATTATTATTATTATTATTATTATTATTATTATTATTATTATTATTTTATCATCATCATCATCATCATCATCTTGTTCCTACAACTAAAGTAGCAAAATAGTTGGCAAACATTTAAACTACATATTAGATAGCTTTGTATACCTCTGATTTTGCTCAACATTTATTATGCCAAGGTTGTAAGGACATGTATTTAAATGAAGCCAATAATTCATTCTTCATAATTCATGCCTGAATTATTTACCCTGAGGCCATGCTAATAGTCACATTCCTCCACTAGGTCCTCTGAGAATAAAAAGAATATAGAACTCTTCGAAGAAGAAGAAGTAAGAATGACAAATCTGAAGGTATTGATGTTCACTTGTTTGGCCACAAATGAAAAGCCCAAAATTAATGGGACCCATGCATTTCATTACTGTGAAAGAAATGAATGCCAGAGGGTCAAAACAGTATTGAATGTCAGGCATTCATTTGCTGCTCAGTTGGAAATCATTTGGAGCCATTTTCTTTTAATAGGCACAATAAGTCAAAGAAAGGTTGGAAGGAAAGAAGAGAGAAATTAGAAAACAGGGGTTTAAAACTGCAAATTTTTCAATACAATTCTAATATTTTGTGTGTGGGTGTATTACACATTTTGATACCTCTTTCTATGTAAAAGTCTGTCTTCACTTATTATATAATTTCTTCTAAACAAAGGACATTTATCTGTATCTGTAGCCCCAGACTAATAACAAAAGATTTAAGTGCCAAAGCCCACTGCAACAATATAGCCAAGAAGGCTTCAAGAGTTGTAAACCTAATCCTACGTAGTTTCTGCTCTGGCAATCTCACACTACTTACCAGAGCTTACAAAACTTTCGCCAGACCCATCCTCGAATACAGCTCATCCGTTTGGAACCCATATCGCATCTCAGACATTAACACCCTTGAAAATGTCCAAAGATACTTCACCAGAAGAGCCCTTCACTCCTCCATTCGAAATAGAATACCCTACGAGACTAGACTTTCAATCCTGGGCCTAGAAAGTTTAGAACTAAGATGCCTTAAACAAGATCTAAGTATTGCCCACAAGATCATGTGCTGCAACGTCCTGCCTGTCGGCGACTACTTCAGCTTCAACCACAACAACACAAGAGCACACAACAGATTTAAACTTAATATTAACCGCTCCAAACTTGACTGTAAAAAATATGACTTCAGTAACCGAGTTGTCGAAGCGTGGAACTCATCACCGGACTCCATAGTGTCATCCCCAAACCCCCAACACTTTACCCTTAGATTATCTACGGTTGACCTATCCAGATTCCTAAGAGGTCAGTAAGGGGCGAGTACAGGTGCACTAGAGTGCCTTCCGTCCCGTCCTATTGCTCTCCTATATCTCCCCTACCTTTCTTCTATTCCTATATATTTTCTTCCATTCTTTCATTGATATGTTCTATTACTATATCTTCTTTTCTATTCTTTCATAGATATATTTTACTATGAGTATCTCCTCTATAACCTTCATCATGTATTTTACTATGTGTATATAAATATATATCCACTAAAACCCTCATTGTGTATTGGACAAAATAAATAAATAAATAAATAAATAAATAAATAAACAAACAAATAAATAAACAAATAAATAAATAAATAAATGTTAAGAATTACTTAGAAGACATCGAGAAAGTCATTCAAGCCACTAGTCAGCTCAAACCTTTGAGACTCTACTCTTTTCTCTCTTAGAAAACCACTGGTTGGCAAATTTGTCTTCTAATGTCTGATAAAGATTAATGGTCAAAGCTAACCACACAGTTGTGTAGTACAGTCTTGTAATTATTCTAAAAGATTTAGGAACTTTTAGTATCTGTAATCAGGGGTGGGCAGCAGATAGGACGGGGTGGAACGCAGTTCCACCAGCAGAAATGAAGATGTGTGTGCACATCTCCAGCTGATCGGCGGCTGTCGCTTCCTGGATTACTGGTCTTGGTTCGGCTCTCATTTATTTATTTGTTTGTTTGTTTATTGATTTGATTTGATTTGATTTGATTTGATTTGATTTGATTTGATTTGATTTGATTTGATTTGATTTGATTTGATTTGATTTGATTTGATTTGATTTGATTTGATTTGATTTGATTTGATTTGATTTGATTTGATTTGATTTGATTTGCGCCCCTCTCCGAAGACTCGGGGCAGCTCACAACAGTAATAAAAACAATATAGCAGTGGAACAAATCTAATATTAAAAAACATATAAAACCCTATCATTATTTAAAAAAACCAAACAGCACATTCATACCAAAGATAAAACAAAATATAAGAAAAAGCCTGGGGGGAAAGGTGTCTCAACTCCCCCATGCCTGGCGGTATAAGTTAGTCTTGAGTAGTCTATGAAAGACAGGGAGGGTTGGGGCAGTTCTAATCTCCGGGGGGAGTTGGTTCCAGAGGGCCGGGGCTGCTGCATCTGTGCTCCTTGCTTTTTTTCCTCTTTCCTACTTCCTGGCCTCAGACGAGCTTCCCTCTCTCCTGCTCGGCTCCCCTCCAGCCTCACGCGGCCACCTCCTGCCTGATGTGAAAGCAGCAGGCATGGGTGGAAGTGACGCTGGCAGCATTTATGCTTCTGGCAACACCTGTTTGCCTAGCTGCCCAGCCTGAAATGGGGAGGGGTGACCCAGGAAGGAGAGCACGGGAAACACAAAGCAAATTGTCACCCCAGCAAGCGACACTGGTAAGGTTGTAACTTGAGGACTTAACAGCTCACTTGAACCATGATGATCATTCAAGTCATTCCCACCTTGTCACATGGCTGGCAAGCCACTCCTACCCAGTCACATGGCCATTAAGCCACACCCACAAAATTAGCCAGACCCACAGTGTAGCAGTAAAGATTTTGGCTGCCTCTTACTGTCTGTAACTACATCTGATCAGTTTTATTTTAAGATGAAAAAATGTTGGCCAATGAAAACCAGGAGAAAGAAACAACAAATTAAAAAGAAGGGAATGGTGAGGATGATGCACATACAGTGATCCCTCGAGTATTGCGAGGGTTACGTTCCAAGACCCCTCGCGATACTCGATTTTTCGCGATATATTTATTTATTTTATTTTATTATTTGGATTTGTATGCCGCCCCTCTCCGAAGACTCGGATATAGTGGTGCGGAAGTAAAAACACCATCTGCACATGCGCACCCTTTTTCCATGGCCGCGCATGCGCAGATGGTGGAGTTTGCGTGGGCGGCGGGGAAGACCCAGGGAAGGTTTCTTCGGCTGCCCAGCAGCTGATCTGCTCGGCAGCGCCGCAGCAGCGAGGAGCTGAAGATCGGGGTTTCCCCTTTGCGTGGGCGGCGGGGAAGACCCAGGGAAGGTTTCTTCGGCCGCCCAGCAGCTGATCTGCTCGGCAGCGCCACAGCAGCGAGGAGCCGAAGATCGGGGTTTCCCCTTTGCGTGGGCGGCGGGGAAGACCCAGGGAAGGTTTCTTCGGCCGCCCAGCAGCTGATCTGCTCGGCAGTGCCGCAGCAGCGAGGAGCCGAAGATCGGGGTTTCCCCGCCGCCCACGCAAAGGGGAAACCCCAATCTTTGGCTCCTCGCTGCTGCCCGCCTGCCGCTCGCCCACCCGCCCGCCGCTCGAGAGCAAGAGGGGGAGAGATAGAGAAAGAGAGAGAAGGATAGAAAGAGATGAAAGAGGGAGGAAGAGAGTGTGAGAGAGGAAGAAGCAAGATAGAGAAAGAGAGAGAGAAAGAAAGATGAGAAAGGAAGAGAGTGACATCATCAGGTGGGAAAAATCGCGATATAGCGTTTCGCGAAGATCGAGATCGCGAAGATCGAGGGATCACTGTATAACCAAATCAATGTATTTAATAATAAAAATGAATGTGATAACAAAATAGCATTTGTTGTACTCTTCTCTCTGAATATTACTTCAACTGTGTTGAACAACTGATTTTATTTATTGTCTAGCAACTGATTTTATTTATTATTGCTCTGCTGTGTAAATTTGGATTATATGTACCACTTTACATTGATCCTGATAGAGACCAGTTTAAGGAGGACTACATCTTTTTCTGGTACCATGGCTAAAGCTGTGATACTATTTCATTCCCTGGATTTTACTAAAGCATTTGGGATGAGCATTCTGTATTGTTTCGTTCCAAAAGCAAATCTCCATCCCCTGCCCTTTTCATCTCAGGCCAAGTGAGGAATGACTGGGAGGACGAAGGGTAGGGACAGCCAGTGGTGGGGTCATCTAACAGGAAGCCACAGCAGGAGGATGAAAGAGCTTTGGGTTGCCAACACCTGTTGCTTTGGCCCTCACCTCAGGCCAGGTGAGGAATGACTGGGAGGGCGAAGGGTGGGGACAGCCAGTGGTGGGGTCATCTAACAGGAAGCCACAGCAGGAGGATGAAAGAGCTTTGGGTTGCCAACACCTGTTGCTTTACCTAAACCACCCCCCTTGCCCCATTACTTCGTTCCAGCTGGTGAGGGCTGCGCTGCAAAGTTGTAAGTTGCACGAACCTCCCTCTATTGAAGAGATGTCCAGCCCCACCATGAGCTGCCTGGCCAGTCCCATATTTCAGAGCGCTAATCACAGGACCGGCCTATTGGTCATCCTGGAGCAGCTCCTTCACCCAGGGGTGCTGCAGACCACCAACATTTTCTGTGGATTACCAGTTGATGACTTCTGGTGTAGACTCTAGAGAAATAAATTTTCAAGACTCAGTTTTACCATGGAATTCACTGTGGACACTGGGCATAATGTCCTATATATACAGTAAATAAATATGAATACATGAATAGATATAGAGATGAAAGAGATACAGATATACTGTAGATGTATTGTTTTCATTAAAAGGATTGCTTTCACCAGTAAAATATCAGGACACCAGAAAACTAAACCCCAGTCATTAAACCCGAAAACTCATCACTGCTTCAATGATACATCCACGCTATACAAAAATAGGCACCTTTTTTGTATGCCATAGGTCAGTGATGAGTAGTGAACATATGTGAACATGCCAAAAGAGTGTGGGCACATGCTATCACACTTGTGCGAGTGCCCACTGTTATGCCCAGTGACTAGTGGAGGAATAGCATTGGGTGTTCCTGTCACTGGGTAGAGACGAATCTTGGCGGGAACAATGCTGTGTGCTAATTGGCAGAGTTATTTTGGGCTGGAGTATAAATGGGCTGTCACCAGCCTAAGTTACCTTTAGTTCGTGTATTGCTTGTACCGGTTGTTATCCATGTTGGAATTGAATAAAGCTGCTGTTGATTACCTAGCCGTGCCTCCGACTTAATACCCACACCTGTAATTCAATGCCTGAGGGGGGTGAAAACAGCTCCCCCTGCTCCCCCCGGAGGCCCTCTGGAAACTGGAAATGGTCTGTTTCCCAACTTCTGGTGGGCCCAGTAGGCTTGTGTTTTGCCCTCACCAGACTCCAAAGCCTTCCCTGGAGCCGGGGGGGTTAGAACTGCCCTCCCCCATCTCCTGGAGGCTCTCAGGAAGCCAAAAATGCCCTCCCAGAGCCTCCGTGGGAGCCAAAAATCAGCTGGCCGGCACACACATGTATGTTGGAGCTGAGGTAGGACAACAGCTCGTGTGCCAGCAGATATGGCTCCGTGTGCCACCTGTGGCAATTGTGCCACAGGTTCACCATCACTGCCATAGGCACTCTATTTTAACTGCTGCTCATGTGTTGAGTTTTACTATGTTTCATCATATCTGAATGGACTTATTTATATCATTAACTCAGTGAGGAAGATTTTGAGTAAAAATCTATGGATACCTTATCTATATAATGCATCTAACTGAACAAAACTAAGAAATATGGAACTTTTATCTACATATGACTTGCATGTCAGCTGGGGTTTCACAAGGGGCCTGTAGACCATATGTCTTCTCTCTAATAGCTAATTTTTGTGCTCCAAGAGCTGTCAGAAACCAGTTTAGATGTCACAGATTAATTTCAGTAATAATGTTGTGTAATAAATACATTAAATTACTTTCACACATGAAATGGCCAGCATTTATACGTTGCTATACATTGATGTTTTGAAATGAGAATATTTAAAATAGTCAGTAATCTATTTATATTATTCTTTGTTCTATTCTTACATATTGTGATTATAACTTACAATTTTGAAAAGGACAGGCTAATCAAAAACAACTGAATTTTCATATTCTCTTGGCTCCATCCCCAAATTTACAGTTGATAATAGCAGCAGCTGACAATTTCAGCAGTGTGTCACTGACAGAATGATGTATTGTATGCATCTGACCAAGCGGTAAAGAAGAAGAAGAAACACAGTGCACGTCTTCCTGTTCTACTAATAGCTTGCTAATATGTTAAGAATCTAGTGTTTTCGCTTGCCCTTCCTCTCTACATTTTCCAGAACAAGAGAAGCGGAGTAGGGTACCAAGAAAGTGGAAACGCATGTAAAGAAACAGGAACAAAAAAGAACTATGCATGCCCATGATGTCACATTCAATCTCTTTGCCTTAATGTAGGGAAAAGGGGTGCTTTACTTCATTTAAAATAATATAGCTATCCTAAAGTCAGGCACTACCTTTTCTTATTTATTTAGTGCTAGATTTTTTTATCACTAGCTGGAAAATGATTACAGAATGTAGCTTTGACCAATACGAAACATTGTCCTTAAAAATGCATGTACAATGGATTATTTGCTTCTCTGGGTTTTTTTACTAGGTAATGGGGAAAAAATCCTGATGTGCTAAAAACAAAAACATATAGATAGATGGATAGGTAGGTAGGTAGGTAGGTAGATAGATAGATACAATATTAGATAGATAGATAGATACATACATACATAGATACATAGATACATAGATACATAGATGAGTAAGTAAGCAAGCAAATAAATAAGTAAATAAATAAGTAAATAAGTAAATAAGTAAATAAGTAAATAAGTAAATAAGTAAATAAGTAAATAAGTAAATAAGTAAATAAGTAAATAAGTAAATAAGTAAATAAGTAAATAAGTAAATAAGTAAATAAGTAAATAAGTAAATAAGTAAATAGCACTTTGTTTATTTTCCTAGCTCTGTGTATTTGTTCAAAAGCAATGGATTGGTATAGATAAAATGCTTAAAGGTGAAAAACCCGCTATCATCTGTTCCATTGCTAGATCATTCTTAACCAACCCACCCACCCAGCAAGTTCCCCGAGACGATACTAGTTGCAATTCAATTTTCCTGGAAAAATCCATATTCAGAAATCATTCTCTCTAATCTCAGAGAAAAGCATTGACAATTGGATTTGCATTACAGCATAAAAAGCAAAATGTCTTATGGCACAATATTTTATTACAGCCTTTGCTTTCATGAGCTTAATCCGCTTTATCTTTTTTTTGTCATGGCAACTTCATAAATTACAAGCAAATTCACCTAAGTAAACACAAATTATGGCCCATCCCTTCTTACTTTCTAAGGGAGGGTTAAGGAGGAACAGATGATATTTATTACCAGCTAAGAAATTTCAAGCACACTACTGTTGTCGAATTCAGGATTGCTGGCATGAAATTGTCTTAACAGATGGTTAGCAGCTCTTGTCATAGAAAACAGTTCTGAGCATGATCTTAATTGAGTGGTTTAGAACTGAATAAATTAACATCTTAAAGCCTTAGATTGTCTCAAGTGAATTTTCTAAACACACACATTTGCAATTTTCAAAACCCCTTTCGGTCAACCTGGGAGCATGTGTGTTTCAAATTTCTCCATTTAGAAATTACAAAAGCACAAAAGCCCTAGTTCCACTTTAAAATATTGTTAAAATCCCATATAAACCAAAGAAAAGCAATGTACAAATCATTCCACATGCACCAAAAATAATATATAAATCAAGTGACATCATGAACAAGAGGTAGCATAATAGCTCATTGCCTCAATTTTCATTTTTAGAAATGAAATGAATGAATTCATTTGAATATCCTCAATCCTCAAGAGAACTTGGTCAACTGCAGTATTGGCATCTGAGTGGACTTGTTGTTACTCTGAGGGCCTCAGGTGAAGGTGAATCAGGTAGCCCAGGTGTGATAAGTTGCTATTTCTGTTTTAGGATAATGTTGCATTATGGCTGGATACATCACAGTATTCTAAACTTGAGTACTGAGTTAATCATAGAGCAGATACATGAAATAATCTGAATCTTGTATAGGGATAGGGGTTTGAAGAAAATAATAGAATCAGTTTAGTTTTCACAGACCTTTTTCTGTTCTGTTCTCGTTTCTATGCTAGTCATACCTTACTGTCATATCCTTCCTTTTCAGAAGTTCAAAGAATTGATTGGTCCAGGAGAGACTGTAAGACTAGTTAGGATACCCAATCTTGGCAACTTTATGATTTATGGACTTCAACTCCCAGAATTCTGAGAGTTAAAGTCCACAAGTCATAAAATTGCCAAGGTTGGAGACACCTGGATTAGGAGTGAGTTCATGTCTGTATTGTAAATGAAATTACCCAAGAATGTGGATTGTCACCTAGGTAGCCCATCCAATGTATCAGATACTCCAGTTTGTCCTTTCTAGCTTGGGAATATAAGTTATGTTCTACCTTTAATTCTTTCTCCACACTGAGATGAAAGGGACAGGAGAGACAAAGAAGCATAAGAACATAGAGAACAAAGAATAGAATAGTAGCAAATTGGATTATTATTATTATTATTATTATTATTATTATTATTATTATTATTATTATTATAGCCTAAAGTTACAGTTAGAAGCCAACTGGGTTCATCTATAATAGTTAAAAATGATTATAAAAAATTGCTGGAACATATATAGAGAAAAAAATCCTTACATATCCCCTATCAGGAATGGAGGGGTCTTCCTGGGGTAGGACAATAGCTTTATTTGTCTAAAGCAGTGATGGCG
The DNA here is from genome assembly GCF_031021105.1 of Erythrolamprus reginae. Classification (NCBI taxonomy): domain Eukaryota; kingdom Metazoa; phylum Chordata; class Lepidosauria; order Squamata; family Dipsadidae; genus Erythrolamprus; species Erythrolamprus reginae. Next base: position 28,519,168 of record NC_091953.1, on the reverse strand, counting down.
AACATTTGGCACGGGTGCCACAGGTGGCACGTGGAGCCATATCTGCTGGCACCTGAGCCACTACCCTCGCTCAGCTCCAATGTGCATGTGTGGGCTGGACAGTTGATTTTTGGCTCTTCCAGAGGCTCTAGGAGGGCATTTTCAGCTCCCAGAAAGTCTCCGGGGGATGGGGGAGGGCACTTTTGCCTCCCCAGGCTCCAGAGAAACCTCCGGAGCCTGGGGAGGGCAAAAAACAGACCTACCGGGCCCAGCAGAGGTTGAAAAATGGGCTGTTTTAGGCCTCCAGAGGACCTCCAGAGGGGGTGGGGGAAGCCATTTTTTGCATTGAATTGTGGGTGTGGGCACTTGCTCATGCGTGATAGCACACATACACACACACACACTTTCGGCACTCGAGGAAAAAAAGGTTCGCCATCACTGGTCCAAAGCCTTGACAAGATCCAGCTTTTCTTTGAAGAACTGTTATATTGTTTCCTCCAATTTATACATCTGAAGCCAATCTCTTATGGGCAAAAGGGCCATTGTCCACCTGTTCCTTGTTTTGGTAATAGCCTGCTCTGTTTTAGTGTTTTGCTTCTAAAGTTGTTAGAACTAGAACTTATATATCATCATGTTGTCGGAAACACATGTATCAGTCCTTAATTGCCTAGTTAAATATGTTGTATGAGCAAAGTGTCAATGGTGTCTAGTTCTTTATTTAATTGCTTCACTTTAAATGTTCAATTATGAATTATGCTTTAATAATGGAGAGTTTGATTTTAAAAATATTTTCTTGCTGTTGCCATATACATATTTTTTAAGGATCCTGAGTGGTTACATCATTTGGAGAGGGACAAAGCAGTGATATGCTGTTCACATTTGGTTATCTCTATAAATGTTGCTGACTACTTCGAATTCCCTCTGCAAATATCTCGATTATAGGATTTTGTTTTTCTTTAGATATTATTATTAGCTATTTGTTTAGTCTAATTAGCCCATTTGTTTACTCTAATTAGATCATTATATTTAACATTGGCTTTTTCAAAAATAGCAGTTTCATTCTGATCCCAATTATCTTAAAGTAGCCATGAGCAGCCTTTGATATGGTTTGCAGGACAATCTGGAGCCTTCTTTGAGATATTCTTTTGTTGTAATCATAGATTTTAAGCACTGGGATTTGGGAATAAAATATTGCTGGAGAGTGATGTTTTAAGCTAAATTATGTGCTGATTAAAATCTTAATTCTTCCTCTATGGAAAGGCAACAAAGTCTAGGCTCAGTAAGCAAGCTGCAGACCATGTATGGACTTGGTATGCAATGTGAAGAAAAACCAATAGCTAAACTTCCATATAAGGATGCATTACTGACATTCCTTTGCAATCACACAATCATGGGAAAAAAGCAAGGAATGTAGCTTCAGTTTATTACTTAAAGAGAAGCTTGCCTTATAAGGTACAAAAGTAAATAGTTGCTGGAGGATGGTTTAAATGTATGTGGTGTTCGCAATTGGTTATTCTGTACCACATGTCAGAACTGTGAATACACAATAAATAGGAGAGACCTGGATCCATTCAAGGTCGTCCTCCCATCGAGAAAACATTCTCTCTGTCATTTCATTCTGATGTGACAATTATGGCATGCAGTGCCTTCCCTAGAGGGCGACCCACTGAAGGAGGGCTGCATGTCTTCATTCTTTCTAGAGGTTCCTTTAGCTAAAATATTTCCTATATCCTGAAAAGCAAAATTATTTTTTTTATGTTCACGATTAGTGTACATTCATGCAATTGTAATTAATTTAATTATTCTGCAGAAGTTGCTTGTTTTTTATTTAATTTACATTAATGAAATTCAGATGAAAGGTTGCACTGGGCAACACAGACACAACTATATTTGCTTATAATCACTAATCACTATTTTTATATAGTGCACTGTGCACTATGCAAAAAATAGGAAAAAACCTCTCGGTTGCTCATTGGTGCTCTTCTGCCTCTTGGATATTTAGCCACAAAAATGAATATATTTACATCTTAATTAAATACACTTCAATGAGTGACATCGACCATAAAGAATATATCTGTGCAACATAAACTTCACCAATTATTTAAAGTATAATGTAGAAATAATAAAGTAGATTGACTTTCTTGAAGTGCCTCTATAATAACTCCTACCTATATTTTGTGGCTGTTAATTTATTGGTGAAACATTAGTCTTATACTAAAAGGTGGGCCATTCAACAGTGCCTCAGAAAATTAAAGTAAATTTAAGAAGTTCAAAAAAGGGAGCAATGAATATGGTTGTTCTGTAATACTTAGCTTGCAGCTGTGAGATAATTCACAGTCCTTCTTTCACAAAGTGAAACACACTTTGCTCTGGTTTAGTTTCAAAGCGGGGAAAAATCAGCACACAAAAGGTCAAAATCAGTAAAGCAGTCATGAAACACAACAATCAGATAATCCTCCCCAATGGCCAAACCCACAGGCTGCTATTTATAGCAGCCTCACTAATTACCACAGTCCCAGCCAACCACAGGTGGCCTCATTTTCTTTGATAATAATCTCTTAGTTGTTGTTGCCTATGCATCGCTCTCCGCATGTGTGGCTGTATCATTAACTCTTGTTCCAAATCCAAGGAGGAGCTAGATAATTTATCTCCTTCTGAGCTGTCTGCCACACTCTCCTCCTCCCTGTAACTCATGTCTTCTTGGTCAGAGGAGCCTTCAGCAGCAGATTCCAATGGGGGCAAAACAGGCCTGCAGCATGTGGATGTCTCCCCTACATCCACCGTCCTTGGGGCAGGAGCTGGGCTTGAGCAAACCACAACAATAAATAATATACAAATCTGTTTCTACACATAGGTCTCGATCACCTACTTTTGTTTTACCAAAGTAAGACAATAAATAGCAACATAAACTCTAGCAAAGTATATCCAGGAAATAACGAAAAGAGTAACACTTGAACACTTGGCAAAGAATTGAAAGAAATAATTAAAAACAACTTGAAAATATTTGGAAGAGAAAATTCACTAGGAAAGGCAATGGGACATTGGAAAATGGGAGAATTAGAATTATGCAGAAAGTGCAAGTGTTGCATTTTTTTAGGGAGAAAATCAGGTGAATTGAAAAAAAATAGTCACAAAATGTATTAAACAATGAGGTAAAATTATAAGTGAAATTGATACTAAAAATAAATCATCCCTGGATACAGATGGCATGGACCCAAGGGCTCTTATGTGAATTAAGTGCAAAATTGCTGATCCTTTAGCAAAAATATACAGTTTCTGCTTAACAGCAGATTTTCTTATTCTTGGGAATAGATATGAATTTGTCCCCATTTTTTAAGAAGATATACCTTATTTTTTTTGGAATATAAGACGCACTGGAGTATAAGACACACCTTATTTTAGGGGGGGAAGGAAAATAGGGGGGGAAATCTACCTACCAGCTATTCATCTAGATAGCATCCTTAGTCTGTTCAGCTTCAGCACATTATTTTATCCCCTGGTTAGGTGTTCTGCCGGTGTGTTTCAACCACCCGTAATTACAGGGTAATTAGTCCAGGAAGACACACACCACACAATAAAAGGAAAGCCCAAAAGTTTTTTATAAACAGGAAAACAGAAACATCTCCCTTTTTAAATGTCAAAGGGATTTTCTGGTACACACAAGGCACAGGTTAAATGCAATCCAATTGCTCACCCAATAACTGGGAAATTGAGTCCAATTCTAAAGTCTAGAGAGTCCACACACAATCTTGAACTGCACAAACCACGACCTTGATGAAACAATGAATCAGATAAACTGCCATGAGGCTAAAACACCAGGCTGCACTTTTATCTGTAGCACTAATTACAGCAGCCCCACCCAACCACAGGTGGCCTCATTTTCTCTTGTGATAATCCTTCAGTTGTTGTCTCCTATGCATCACTCTACGCATGCATGGATGTGTCATTAATTCTGGTTCAGAATCCAGGGATGATACAAATGATTGATCTCCTCCTGGGCTGTCTGCCAAACTCCCCTCTTCCCTGTCACTCACGCTTCCTTGGTCAGAGGAAGCTTCATCGGCATATTCCATCGGGAGCAAAACAGGCCTGCAGCATGCGGATGTTTCCCCCACATCCACCAGCACATTCCTTGGGGCAGGAGCTGGGCCAGAGCTAACCACAACAGTTAGGGCTGAAAAAACTTTTTTCAGAGGGAGAAGGAATGAAAACAAACCTGCAAAGACTTAGGACTGGAAAAAATCCTTCTTCAGAGGGAGTAGGAAGACTTAGCACATACTTAGGGCTGGAAAAAGAAAGCTCAGGAAAAGCTACATCTGGAGTAGAAGACGTACCCAAATTTTCAGCTTGTTTTAGGGAGGAAAAAGATGTGTCTTATACTCCAAAAAATATGGTAACTGAAATTATGGATGCCCAAATAGGGTGTCAAGAAAATCAAAATAGTGTCCATTACTCTGTGATCAAAGCCATACACTCATATATTCGTGTAGTTCTATTTACACAAACAAACAGCAGCTCCTTTCTTCTCTCTCCTCTACCCCCAATTTGCTTTTTTGTAATTTAGCCTGATAAAGAGCTTTGGAGAATATGAAAAGTCACATGTTTATTTTTAGCATTATAGTATATCCAGATTTTCCAGTTCTGGGTGTTTATTTAGTACTAAGAAAGATTTCATCCATTTAAAACAATTAGTCTCTTTTAATAATTTAAACAAGACAGACTGAAGACAAACAGAGGTAGATGCAAGCATTTCGTACTGACTCATCAGTACTTATCTTATAACAACACGGTTAAAATTAGCCTCAAATATAATATCTAGCTAGTGCATTAATATCTAGCTAGTGCATTAATATCTAGCTAGTGCATAATCAGGGGTGGGCTACTGCCCGGACGGGGGGAACACAGCGGGGTAGCAAAAATGGAGCTCCACCCCAGAGCACCCAATTTGCACTGAAGGATGTTGAAAGAAAATACAGGGCGTCCTGCATAAGCCACGCCAACAGTGCGGTAGTAAAAAGTTTGGTAGCCTTTCACTGGCTATATAATATATGTAGGAAAACAATCAAAGGCAAACCTTAAGCCCAAAGGAAGCATAGATTGACATAAAGATGTTTCTGCATGCACAAGGGGAGCTTCAAATAGTTAATGGCAACCACCTCCGCAAAAATCAGGAAATGAGAGAACTTTAAACACAGAGTTTTATTTATTTATTAGATTTGTATTTGATCAGCTGCATAACATACACTTCAGAGATCTGATCCACTCCTGTTAGAAATCAGAACACTGAAAGAAGAAATTGGATCAGATTTAAGACTCAGTATTTCAGATACACATTGAGTTACACTTTAGAAAAGCTCTGTATTATGATCTGTATCAATAAAGATCAGAGAAAACAATAGGGTTGATATTCCTGGAGGGGTCTGTAATATGGTAAATGATTTAACTTTACTAGATAAATGGTCAAAGCAATGGAAACTGCAGTTTAATGTTTCCAAATGTAAAATAATGCACTTGGGGAAAAGGAATCCTCAATCTGAGTATTGCATTGGCAGTTCTGTGTTAGCAAAAAATTCAGAAGGGAAGGATTTAGGGGTAGTGATTTCTGACAGTCTCAAAATGGGTGAGCAGTGTGGTTGGGCAGTAGGAAAAGCAAGTAGGATGCTTGGCTGCATAGCTAGAGCTATAACAAGCAGGAAGAGGGAGATTGTGATCCCCTTATATAGAGCACTGGTGAGACCACATTTGGAATACTGTGTTCAGTTCTGGAGACCTCACCTACAAAAAGATATTGACAAAATTGAACGGGTCCAAAGACGGGCTACAAGAATGGTGGAAGGTCTTAAGCATAAAACGTATCAGGAAAGACTTAATGAACTCAATCTGTATAGTCTGGAGGACAGAAGGAAAAGGGGGGACATGATCGAAACATTTAAATATGTTAAAGGGTTAAATAAGGTTCAGGAGGGAAGTGTTTTTAATAGGAAAGTGAACACAAGAACAAGGGGACACAATCTGAAGTTAATTGGGGGAAAGATCAAAAGCAACGTGAGGAAATATTATTTCACTGAAAGAGTAGTAGATCCTTGGAACAAACTTCCAGCAGACGTGGTTGGTAAATCCACAGTAACTGAATTTAAACATGCCTGGGATAAACATATATCCATCCTAAGATAAAATACAGGAAATAGTATAAGGGCAGACTAGATGGACCATGAGGTCTTTTTCTGCCGTCAGTCTTCTATGTTTCTAAAACTGAAGGTAATTCATAATGGTATTACAGTAGTCCCTCGCTATACCGCGTTTCACCTACTGCGGCTTCACTTCATCGCGGGTTTTCAAGAAATATTAATGAGAAAAATCATTTGCGGATCTTCGCTGGTTCGCGGGTTTCTGAGGTAGTCGATCGGCAGATTTAAACAGCCCGCCGAACTCGATCGGCAGGTTTTTCAAAAAAAAATATATCTAAAATTGTAAATACTGTATTTAAATACTGTATCTAAAATAAATACTGTGTGGGAAGGGTTTATAAACACTTAAAACAATGAAAACTTACCAAACAATTACAATATAAATACTTAAATAAGTACTATCAGTCGATAAATTCCCCATCGCGGATTTCATCTATCGCGGCCGGGTCTGGAACGTAACACCAGCGATAGGTGAGGGACTACTGTATATCAAATAAATGCTGGAAATTTGGTAAAGCAAAAGATAGTTAATGAATCTGTGGTTGTCTTGTGCGGTTGTACAAAGATTCTGGACAAATGTCATTAGAGAGATTAACATGGATATCAGAAAACTCAGTTATAGTTCCAAGATATATTTACTATATTTAGTGAATTATTTTAGTTATTTTTTTAGTGAGACAACTTGAAGAACTGAAAACATAATTTTGCCATGATATTTTTATTCTGTCTTACTCTCTGTTACTATCTTATTCGTATTTTATTATCCATTGTCAGGAAATACAAATATCTCTCTGTATCTATGATTTGATTTGTTTTCTAAGCAAAATAAATTAATAAAAAACCCAGACTGATTCACAGAAATCTGGTATAATTCTCAGGAGCCCTTTGATTTGCTAAATGTTGGAGGAAATAGGATATTTTGTCAATGAGAAAAACAGGCAAAGCCCATTGAAAATAACATGGATAAAAATCCTTTTATATGGTACATATTTGAAGGGATATGATGATGATGATGATGATAATAATAATAATAATAATAATAACAACAACAACAACAACAACAACAACAACAACATTGCATGGCCAGTTCTTGGAGAAGATTGAAGGCAAAGTGGATAAAGAAAAGACCTGGTCATGGCTTACAAGTGGAACACTCAAAAATAAGACAGAAGGACTGATACTGGGGGCACAAGAACAGGCCATTAGAACAAACACTGTCAAAGCCAGAATTGAAAATCCAACAGACGATCCAAAGTGCAGACTCTATAAAGAAACAGATGAAACAATCGATCACATACTCAGCTGCTGCAAAAAGATCGCACAGACTGACTACAAGCATAGACATGATGTTGTGGCACAGATGATCCACTGGAACGTGTGCCGGAACTACCATTTCTCAGTGGCAAAGAACTGGTGGGATCATAAGCCCGAAAAAGTTGTCGAAAATGAGCAAGTAAAACTACTGTGGGACTTCCGACTTCAGACTGACCAAATTCTGAAACATAACACACCAGACATCCTGATTGTGGAGAAAAAGAAAGTATGGATCATCGACATCGCAATCCCAGGGGACAGCAGAATTGAGGAGAAGCAGCTAGAGAAATTAGTGAAATACGAAGATCTAAAAATCGAACTGCAACGACTCTGCCATAAGCCAGTGAAAGTGGTCCAAGTGGTACTTGGCACGCTGGGCGCAGTGCCAAAGGATCTCAGTGGACATTTGAAAACCATCGGAATTGACAAAATCTCCATCTGTCAATTGCAAAAGGCCACTTTACTGGGATCGGCAAACATAATTCGCCGCTACATCATGCAGTCCTAGGTGCTTGGGAAGCGCCCGACTGGTGATAAAATACGAAATCCAGCATAGTGATCTCGTTTGCTGTGTTGTATTGACATAATAATAATAATAATAATAATAATAATAATAATAATAATAATAATTTATTAGATTTGTATGCCGCCCCTCTCCAAAGACTCTTCTAGCACTTCTACTAGGAATCATCACATCATGGTCAGGGAGGCAAGCATTGATGAGCTCCTACGGGAACGGTCAGGAACGCAGTTCCAGTAGCAAAATTTGGAGCTCCACCCCAGAGCACCCAATTTGCACTGAAAGATGTTGAAACAAAATGCATAAACCATGCCCAAAGGGTGGTAGTAAACATTTTGGTAGCCCATCACTGGAGGCAAGGTACATAGTTGACTCTACCTTTCCTTAACAGAAGTAGGCATGTTGACGCCAGTGTTTCTCTCTCTCAGCAACTTTAGGATGTATGGACTTCAATTCCATTTATCATGCTGGCTGGGGAATTCTGGGAGTTGAAGTCCATTTTAAAGTTGCTAAGGTTGATAAACATTAATCTACACCAGCAGTCCCCAAATACGGCCCGCGGGCCGCATGCGGCCCGCTGAGGCTATTTATCCAGCCCGCAGGTGAGTGACAGGAGCACATCTAATTTTCCATGAATAAAATGTGGTATTTTGTTAGTAACTAATATCAATCATCAAAAAAGTTGCAAAAGTTTTTTTTCTAATTTTGTCATCCAGTTACATTCATTTTCTTTTAATTAAATTCCCTCCTTTAAAAAGTACACCACCAATTACATTTCTAACTTATTAACCATTATGCCAAAGTGCTTCCATCTTTCTTTATACAGTTTTCTATAAGCCAAGAAAAACTTGTATAGCCAATCAGATGTTACAAAAGAAAATTAAAAACAAAACATAAACATATATGAATTTCAGACTTCTTCTCCCCCACTCTAAATAATTTGTTTTTTTACTTTAAAATAAGGTATGTGCAGTGTGCATAGGGATTTTTTCAGAGGGTTTTTTTTATAGTCCGTCCCTCCAACAGTCCGAGGGACAGTGAACTGGCCCGCTGTGTAAAATGTTTGGGGACCCTACACTAACGAAATGGCTCTATAGGGCAATCATGATGAGCCATGCCAGTGCAAGATTTTTGAAACATGTAAACTTACATCCTCTGTAAATCTATTCTTGGAGTAGTTAGGCTGCTTTCCAAATCTTTATATTGATTTTTAAAAAATAATTCATAACCCAATTTTATGAGCAAATACAAGTAAAAACAGATGTGTTGAAATTAGATGTGTTTCATGTGGAAAGTATTGTTACATTGCTGTTTGATAACAAAACATAAGAATACTTATAGTACACCTAACAAAATCAGTATGTGTTAGCTACAACTAACTTGACCATGCAGTAAATAAAACTGGACTAAATCTAGTGTAAGATGTACATTTAAAGATTCAGCTATATACTCTAGGCATTAATCATTTGTCTGTATGCCTGTCTATCATCTATATAACTTATTAGACTAGTTTATAACCAATTTTAATCATCTCCAAGGTAAAAGTCTAGCTACCCTTGCTATCTATATTGCAAGTACAATGAAAATTAGTATTTATATAAAGTAATTGCATTGATGTAATTGAAATTCATATTCTATTGAAAAAGAAAAGTAAATCTCAGGCTTCATTAATTTACACTAGTTCAGAAATTCTAATGCAGAATGGAGGATGGGATTTCAAAATCAAATGAAGGAAGTTAGAAAGCTCTCAATCACAGTAATAAGCAAACAGTGATTCAAAAGAAAATTCCTAATGAAAGACTCACTAAAATATTGAGCTCTGGCACTGTTAATTATTCTTATCAAAATACAAGATCATACATTTAAACAGCTGAGCATGGAAATAAATATACCGCCAGTTATAGAGAATACTAAAATAACCTCCTGCAGAAGTTTTAAAATAATTCACAATATGAATATATTTATTCACTGGAAAAAGGCTGCTTGGAAGAAGAAGCCAAAGTTCATTAAATAAGAAGACATCTAGAGTTTTGAGGAAACAGTTTTGAAGGAAGAAACAATAGAAAGATAGAAATAGAAATCATAAATCTTTTCCAATTTTGGTTTAAAAACAGTAAAACTCTTACAGAGGACCATCTGCCTTGTGAAAAAGTTTAGTCTATCTACAGCATATAAGTGATAAACCCGATGCAGTGGTATGTCTCTTTTGAAGGGTTCACATAGACTGGAAGATTGCAATGGGGTTTTGAGTGATATATTTTCTATCTACATGAAGAAAGAAAAAGGTAGACAAAGTGAATCTGTTACACCGATTATAGCCTTCATTTTATAAATATGCCCATGTTACACCAACACTCCGCAGTCTGCATTGGTTGCCGATCAGTTTCTGGTCACAATTCAAAGTGTTGGTTATGACCTATAAAGCCCTTCATGGCATCGGACCAGATTATCTCCGGGACCGCCTTCTGCCACACGAATCTCAGCGATCAGTTAGGTCCCACAGAGTGGGCCTTCTCCGGGTCCTGTCAACTAAACAATGTTGTTTGGCAGGACCCAGGGGAAGAGCCTTCTCTGTGGCGGCCCCAGCCCTCTGGAACCAACTCCCCCCAGAGATTAGAATAGCCCCCACCCTTCTTGCCTTTCGTAAGCTCCTTAAAACCCACCTCTGCCATCAGGCATGGGGGAACTGAGATATTCTTTCCCCCTAGGCTTCTACAATTTATGTACGGTATGTTTGTATGTCTGATTGGTTTTAAAATAAGGGTTTTTAGCTGTTTTGGTATTGGATTGCCGCATGTTGTTTTTACCACTGTTGTTAGCCGCCCCGAGTCTACGGAGAGGGGCGGCATACAAATCCAATAAATAAATAAATAAATAAATAAGTTTGTTTTCTGCTGATAGGAATAGAATGGAATGGAAAGGAATAGTATTCAAACAGCTTCTTTGAAAATGATCCAGTTAGAAATAATACTTATCCTCTGATCCTACAGATACCCTGCGCTGTATTCAACTAGCATGATGAAATTTTAAGGGTAGTACAAATTGAAGCCAATTCTGTACAATTATTATTACCCATGCTATAGATTGCAAAACAGGGAAAGAATGAAGTTAGAATGATTCTAATAAGGTAGATTAGTTAATTTAACTAGAGACCAGGCTAAGTAATTATTCCACATACATTTCTGAGACAGAAATAAAATGTACTTTTAACTACTTGGGGAACTGATCCAATTGCTCATTAATAATATACTTATATAGACTCTCTGGGTCTTTTTCTGCAAGACTAAACTATTTCCTATGAAAAGACACATCTAAAAGGGTAACTTGGCATAGAGAATATAAGGAGATAAGAGGATTTACTAATTCCAATCAAAACTATCTGGCTCGCAAATAAATAAATGAAATTATTCATTATTGCTAAATAGACCCATTATTGCTAAAAAAAAAAAAAGAGGTGGTTTTAAGCTCCTCCTTCAAAGTTCAGCTTTGTAAGCTAGGTTCATTTCAAATACCTAACGAAAGCTCATCTTGAACAGAAGAATGTAAAGATGTTCAAAATAAGACTATGATTTGTAAAATAAAACATCTGATGATGCATTGTGGCTGGATATAAGCATTGCATAATTTGAAAATAACTTCATATTATAATTAAATGGAAAGGATATTATATATGAAGGATAGCTGATGAGCCTAAACTCCACAGGGAGAAACTAAACGAAATCATGTGACAAAAGATTGAGTGAGATAGATATCCAGAAAGCAAGAGATACTGTATTCTCCAAATATTCTGAAAGGTAGAACAATTGAGAAAAAGTGAGAAATGAGTATATTAAAAACTGATATGTGATAAAGATATGATATGGATATATATTTATCATATCGTATTATATTATATCATATCAACATATTATATCATATAGATATCGACAAAACTTTATCACTGACCACTCATCTCAATTCAGCATAACCAACTCAAAACCTAAAAAAGAATTACTGTTCTGTCGGGCTCTCTGGTAGAATCCTCCCCAAAATTCACAGGTACAAATTTCAGACACACACACGTTTGAAAATTCAAAACAATGTTCTTTATAATGAAAATTCACTTAAACTAAGCCCTCTTTTGGTATAGCAAAGAGCATTCGTCTCCAAACAAACTGGTAATTTATACAAGTCCCTTATCAGTTCTGTGATACTTAGCTTGCAGCTGTGAGGCAATTCACAGTCCTTCTTTCACAAAATGAAACACACTTTGCTCTGGTTTAGTTTCAAAGCAAGGAAAAATCAGCACACAAAAAGTCAAAGTCAGTAAAGCAGTCACGAAACACAACGATCAGATAATCCTCCACAATGGCCAAACTCACAGGCTGCTATTTATAGCAGCCTCACTAATTACCACAGCCCCACACAACCACAGGTGGCCTCATTTTCTTTGATAATAATGCATCGCTCTCCACATGCGTGGCTCTATCATTAACTCTTGTTCTGAATCCAAGGAGGAGCTAGATAATTGATCTCCTTCTGAGCTGTCTGCCCCACTCTCCTCCTCCCTGTCACTCATGTCTTCTTGGTCAGAGGAGCCTTCATCAGCAGATTCCACCAGGGGCAAAGCAGGCCTGCAGCATGTGGATGTCTCCCCCATATCCACAGTTCTTGGGGCAGGAGCTGGGCCAGAGCTAACCACAACAATTACACTGCTATGCATCTAGACTATCTCCAAAGTCATCAACAGACTACTTCAACCACATTGAATCAGTGTAGCACACAAGCTAAATAAAGCCCTTCAAAACATCCTAAGCAAATCAAAAGATCCAGAAATCCTAAAGGAAAAAAAGGAGTCATCTACAACATATAATGACTGCAAGAGCCACTATGTAGGACAAATAAGCAGAAAATTGGCAGAACACATCCGTGAACACCAACTAGCAGTCAGAAGACATGATGAAAACTCTTTAATTTCACAACATATAAAGACAAACTTAACCATAGTTTCAGTTGGGAAAATATGACCATCCTAAACCAAGCCAAGTCCAAAAATGCTAGAAGCTTGGCACTTTGACAATTGGACCTCAGTAGACACATAGATGTTAGCAACACCTATAGACTATGCAAAAGAGACAATCAACCAGCTAACTCCAAGATTAACATCAGACCAACAAACAAATAAATAAAAGATACCCCAATCAAGAATGCCAAAGAAACCAACAACAAATAACAGTAAACAGCCCAACAAAAGAATCTCTGAGACCAACACTGACAGGGCAAGCCATTAGAATATAAAGTGAGAGCAAACCACACTTCCTACTAGTACTGATGATGTTATCTAATTTGGGCAATGAAAGGTCTACAAGAAAACAAGCAAGCTTAGAGTTAGACTGTCTACTGTTGACCTCACCCCGTTCCTAAGAGGTCTGTAAAGGGCATGCATAAGCACACCAACATGCCTACCATCTCTGTCCTACTGTCCCTATTTATTGTATCCATTTCCTGTATTCATAATCATGTTTATACTTATATCTGTTATCTTATACATGCTTGACAAAATGAAATAAATTTTAAAAGCTCAGAGAGCACCAAAGATCCCTCGAACTGCTCTGGGATTGATAAATGCTCTCTTGACCCTAGTCAATCCAAAAGAGATTAGCTCTTAAGTTTTCTATATAATTTAAATTTAAAGTTATTTAAATTTAAATAACTAATTAACAATTAGTTATTTTACAGACTACTACCAAAAATTATAATTTGTATTTATGAGGGATATTTAAGAAAGGCATTCTTTGATGTGAAGTGTTCCAATTTTCATAATAAAACATCGGGTTCAATGTTGTTAATAAAATTCAACAATGTATTAAATATACATTATTGAATTTTATTAACAACATTGAACCCAATGTTTTATTTAGGAGGAAATTGTCAAAGGATATTTATTTGTGAATATAGCTCTCATGTCCCTGACACAATCTCCCCAAATATCTTGGAAATGTATAGCAATCAAGCAGCTAATCAAAGTCTGATTTAAAAAAAAATCTCCTGAATTATTGCATGTTCAGTCCTGGAGAAAGAAATCTTGTAATTTCTTTCAGAAAATAGCTTGAGATTTTTTTTAGATGAAATAATTAAAGTATCCTTTATTGCTCATAGAATAGTTTGGAAGGGGAAGAGACAAATCACCTGCTATTTTTATATTCTTCCCGAATGCAAAAATATTTACAAAATGCAGTGCTTGTAGCAGAAGGAAGGAGTAAAAGTTGAGCATCTGCACATGCTAATAGGCTTCGTTCATGGGAGCATTTTGCTGTCTTTTGTACCCACCTTAATATCCTTCCCTCTGCCATAATTTACTTCTAAATTAGTACTGGAAAATCATGTAGCCCATAAAGTGGGATGGGTATGAGGCAAGGGTATGATCTAGGGAAGAAAAAGAAAGAAAGAACTACTGTATAAAGAATAGCTAATCAAACCATTAAAACATAGCTATTCCAGAGGGGGTTGGAAACAGTTCTCTTATGTGTAGTGAGTACTGTGTTATTCCTCTGACACAGTGGTTCTAATTGCAGTGTAATATTAATATGGTTGTTCATTTGTTTTCATCTTCTTATTGAAAGGGGGGAATGTGAGTCATTCAGAGTCCCTCTGGGTTGGAGTGGCATATAGACCTAGTAATAAAATAAGCAACCTGTAATATTTAGCTATCTAAAATAAAAGATGAGGAGGCCTAGAGAAGCTAGCTAAAATGGGAGCTAAATCTTATTCCATAAGATGGGGTTGGTCATAGCAACTGGAGCAAAGTCCTAAATTAGCAGGTCTAAAACAATATAGTCTCCTGTCAAAGAAAACATACCTACACAAAATTCAGGGCACCAGTTGGCAGACAGCACTGTACTGTCAGTCAAAAGATAAAGTGCAGTATTTCAGTTTCCGTGACTGCTCTCAGCTGAAATGGGCTAACTCACTGGAAAAGGCAATTATGCTCAGAATGGTCAGTGGTAGAAAGGAAAGAGGCAACCAGAAAACACAATGGCTAGATACCACCTGTTCTGTTGGGCTCTCTGGTAGAATCCTCCCAAAAATTCACAGGTACAAATTTCAGACACACACACGTTTGAAAATTCAAAACAATGTTCTTTATAATGAAAATTCACTTAAACCAAGCCCTCTTTTAGTATAGCAAAGAGCACTCGTCTCCAAACAAACTGGTAATTGGTACAAGTCCCTTATCAGTTCTGTGATACTTAGTTTGCAGCTGTGAGGCAATTCACAGTCCTTCTTTCACAAAGTGAAACACACACTGCTCTGGTTTAGTTTCAAAGCCGGGGAAAATCAGCACACAAAAGGTCAAAGTCAGTAAAGCAGTCATGAAACACAACAATCCGATAATCCTCCACAATGGCCAAACCCACAGGCTGCTATTTATAGCAGCCTCACTAATTACCACAGCCCCACCCAACCACAGGTGGCCTCATTTTCTTTGATAATAATCTCTCAGTTGTTGCTGCCTGTGCATTGCTCTCCGCATGCGTGGCTGTATCATTAAGTCTTGTTCTGAATCCAAGGAGGAGCTAGATAATTGATCTCCTTCTGAGCTGTCTGCCACACTCTCCTCCACCCTGTCACTCATGTCTTCTTGGTCAGAGGAGCCTTCATCAGCAGATTCCACCGTGGGGCGGGGCAAAACAGGCCTGCAGCACGTGGATGTCTCCCTCACATCCACAGTCCTTGGGGCAGGAGCTGGGCCAGAGCTAACCACAACAGCAGCTATCTAAAATAAAAGATGAGAAGGCTTCTTCTCGTGCCTAGAGAAGCTAGCTAAAATGGTAGCTAAATCTTATTCCATAAAATGGTATTGGTCATAGCAACTGAGGCAAAGTCCTAAATTAGCAGGTCTAAAACAATATAGTCTCCTGTCAAAGAAAACATACCTACACAAAATTCAGGGCACCAGTTGGCAGACAGCACTGTACAGTCAAAAGATACAGTGCAGTATTTCAGTTTCCTTGACTGCTCTCAGCTGAAATGGGCTAACTCACTGGAAAAGGCAATTATGCTCAGAATGGTCAGTGGTACAAAGGAAAGAAGCAACCAGGAAACACAATGACTAGATACCACCAAAGGCAAAGCCCAATCTAGCTAGAACATAAAACAACTGAAAGAAGCTGTACAAGGTCGGGAAATGTAGAGACAAATGGACATGACTGAATCTATAACATCATCAGAATCATATTTTTAATGCTGGTTTTCTGCTGTTTTCCATTCTTTCCCAGATGCTAGAGAATGCTGATTCTGCCAGGCTGATTTGTAAACACCTTAACAAAGTTATTTCTCTTTCCAGGATATCTCTCATTGCATTGAAGCTTCCTGGAAAAAGAGAAAGCATTGAATCACTGTGATAGACTGGCAACTAAATCGTGCCTTCTTATCTCAGAGCTTTCTTAGTTAGTCTTTTTTGTGTCAGCTGCTACAGTAATGTTTACAGGTCTAGTTTCCTGTGGGACATCGATAAATTTCACTGCAACTGATATGCAGACTATGTCACCGATTAAGCAAAGTTAGAAGCAGAATTATTATGGCCAATTTGTTGGCTCTTCTTCCAAGAACAAGGAAAAAGCACAGGAGCCAAGTAAGAAGCTTGGAAAATATGGTCCAGTCATGCCAGGACTAAGGACTAACATTTTGGAGCAGCGGTCCCCAAACTATGGCCCGCGGGCCGCATGGGGGCCGCATGCGGCCCGCTGAGGCCATTTATCCGGCCTGCGGGTCTTTTCCAAGGCCGCATTCGAAAAGCGGAGAGAACGTTCCCCTCGATCTCATCTCACCTGAGGTAAAGGAAGGCCTGCCGAAAGCCGAGCCGGGCACAACACACAAATATACGCACACACCTGCCTCCTCCTCCTCTTTGAGTTGCCAGTTCCCATTTTCTGAATGGGGATTGAATGAGAGTCCGGGGTCGAAGGGTGGAGGCTTGTCAGGTGAGTCCTCCACGGGGAGAGAAGAGGGAGGGTGAAAGAGGGAAAAGAGAGAGAGAGAGAAGTGCAGAGAAAGAAAGAAAAGGGAAAGAGAAGGGAAAAAGAGCGAGGGAAAGAGAAGTGGAGACAAAGGAAGGAGGGAGGGAAGGAAGGAAGGGGGAGAAAGAGAGGGAGAGAGAAAGGGAGGGAGGGAAGAAGAGAGATAGCATGAGAGAGAGTGAGAGAGAGAGAAAGAGAAAGAAAGCAAGAGAAAGAGAGAAAGAGAGAGAGAGGGAGAAAAGCAAGAGAGAGAAAGCAAGCAAGAGAGAGAGAGAAATAGAGTGAGTGAGTGAGAGAGAAAGAAATAAGGTATGTGAAGTGTGCATAGGAATTTGTTCATAGTTTTTTTTTATAGTCCGGCCCTCCAAAAGTCCGAGGGACAGTGAACTGGCCCCCTGCGTAAAAAGTTTGGGGACCCCTGTAATTTGGAGGAACCATCTACTGCTGCTGAGCATTCTATCAGAAGAAATTAAACTTTTCAAAATCTATAATAAAGCTGTTACCATGCTGCTGGGTTTCAAAGGACAGAGAATAAATAAAGGCCAGATCGTTTAAAAGTGTATTTTATGAGTAATAAACTACCAAGCAGTATATTATTTTCCTTAGGCAACTCAGCATCTGCAATCAGCTCATCAACAGCAATATCGAACAGCTAAGTCCTATAAACAGCAACATCTTTTGAAGGGAGAGAACTCAACATAACTCAATTGCTTTATTTCCACCCACAAACACAAATACACACATCAGTCAGACCTCAAAGTCAATCATAGTATATTTTATTAATTCAGAGGAAATGTTTCTGCACTTAGAAATGTTCAAAGGTCATGCATCGAATGAGTGAGGAAGTACTTAAAAGAAATTGGCAACCAATTTGAATATTGAATGTAATTTAAATGATAAAATTGTCTATGGAGCCTGATTTTGTCTATGGGGTCTGACCTGTTTATATTATCCTTCCATCTACATGTAGCAATTAATTGCATCCCCATCTGAATGGTCATAATCTGATGGGCAATCAAAATAAAAAAACCATGATTATCTGCTGTTTTGGCCTTTGCTGCCTTGCTATTTCAGGTAACAAGAGCAGCGAGGGAGTTCTCACCCCATGGTTTTGGAGTGGGAAGGCAGCCTAGACAAATGGTGAGAAATAACCATCTAGGCACTTAATTGCTGGTTTCCATGTTGCTTCTTTCTCCTGGGCACAGTTGATTAGCCTGATTGAACTGACACCTCTTTGATATGCAAGGCATACATTCCTACAGTGGCAGAAGCCTGCTAATTGGCTTACAAGGTCCTTCTGGAGTAGCAAGATTGGCTTCTCAGGTAGATTAGAAAGTCATGTCACCTTTTTATAACCTCTCATACGCTAAAAATAAACATCTGGTTCAAGCATAGCTGGGTGCATGAAAATGTAACCAATTAGAATGTCAGTCAGAGCTTCATTTCTCAGACTAATTTAAACATAGCCAATGGATTACTGACACTCGTTCAGCCACACAGAAGTATTTGTATCTGCCTTTTTTCTGAGAGAGTGACGAGGCAATATGTGAGGTGTGGTGAGGTGGGCTGGGGTACAATGACAGATACAATGTCACCTAGTTGAATTTTTTATTTTTATTTATTTATTTATTCATTTGTCCAATACACAATACATATGGAAGAGAATAGACATGAAGTAATATATATAAAGATAATATGTAAAAATAGAGGAGAAGATATATGAAAGGAACAAAATATATATGATATATGAGATAAAGGAAAGACAATTGGATAGCGGACGAAAGGCACACTAGTGCACTTATGTATGCCCCTTACTAGCCTCTTAGGAACCTGGAGAGGTCAATCGTGGAGAGTCTAAGGGAGAAATGTTGGGGGTTAGGGGTTGACACTATGGAGTCCGGTAATGAGTTGCACGCTTCAACAACTCGATTGTTAAAGTCATGTTTTTTAACAATCAAGTTTGGAGCGGTTAATATTAAGTTTGAATCTGTTGCGTGCTCTTGTGTTGTTGCGGTTGAAGCTGAAGTAGTCATTGACCGGTAGGACGTTGCAGCATATGATCTTGTGGGCAATACTTAAATCGTGTTTTAGGTGTGAATTAAGCTTGGTGTCCCCACTCCAGGTCTAAGACTCTAACTCCTAACTAGGTAATAGCAGTGTATTGTTCAGTTGAATATTTCCCTTTTGGTGTTGAGTTGTCTTATTTTTTCTCTCTCCATGTATACGAAGCATGAGTAATCAAGATCTCACCACAAATTTCACCATGGCTTGGAGCAATGACATATGAAAGGCATTCACTCACCTATAAACCTGCTTACTGATTAAAATGCCAGAGCAATTTGGCATTTCTTTCTTAAAGCTATTTGCATGGTGCTTATATTGCTAAAATATGAGTATTATGTCAAGAATGGATGTTCTTGGGTGATAGTTTTTATGTATTTAGCATTCATGCATTCAGTTTGGTCATGACTTTATTATTGCCTATAATATTTTGTGTGTTGTATATTTACCAACTCTTCTACTTCTCCAAAGACAATTTAAAGTGTTGTTTTTTGCAGTTATTGGATGTATGAATCAAGCTGGGAGTAGCTATAATATATCATAAGCCTTTGTAGACACAACTTACTTTTTTTAGATGGATTAATGAAACTGCTGGTAGCAAACAAAAGGCAGGAGGCTAATTTTCAAACAGTGATCAGTATCTTTCTTCTTTCAGTTTTAAACTTGATATTATCCCTTGCCTTGAGCTAATGCGTGATCAAGCAAGGTTGAAATCTATTAATAAATATTTAAAATTGCATAGGGATGAACAAGCAACATATGACAATGGTTTTTTTACCCTCATGTTAGGCAGAACAATTCTTTGTTTTGTTTTGTTTTTAAATCACATTGCATCATAATCATGGAAATGAAAGCACAAAAATTCAACAAAAGCCTTATCAGATCAGACTGTTGACTAACAAGTCCAATCTTTTCCTATTCTTTGTTCCCAATACGTGGTTTTCAGAGACCTGCTGCCTTTGATCCTATATTCTACTGGTGGTAGAGCTATTGTCACTTGGAATCACCAATTGCATTACAGTAGTCCCTCACTATATCGTGCTTCACCTACTGCGGCTCCACTTCATCGCGGGTTTTCAAGAAATATTAATGAGAAAAATCATTCGCGGATCTTCGCTGGTTCGCGGGTTTTCTCTGGAAGTCGATCTGCAGATTTAAACAGCCCGCGGAACTCGTTCGGCATGTTTTTCAAAAAAAATATATCTAAAATTGTAAATACTGTATTTAAATACTGTATCTAAAATAAATACTGTGTGGGAAAGGTTTATAAACACTTAAAACAATGAAAACTTACCAAACAATTACAATATAAATACTTAAATAAGTACTATCAGTCGATAAATTCCCCATCGCGGATTTCACCTATCGCGGCCGGGTCTGGAACGTAACACCAGCAATAGGTGAGGTCTTACTGTATTCTCCAAGGGCTATCCTGTGGCAATCAGAATTTCTTTGTAGATAACCTCACGCTATCAGCATCCTAATGCAAATGTAACTTCATTGAATTGGATAAGATTATTTTGAGGTCTGTTTATTTTCCACAATTTATGTGCAGTTTATCTTATTAATACTTCAGCTCTGGTAAACAAACAGACCAAATATTATGGATAAACATTTTAATCAGCAGTTGATTGCAAAGGAGTGGAAAGAAGCATAATTATCATTACAACAATTGCAAAGGCATGTTATTATAATGCATATTATCTTACAAATGATGGTTCCGAATGGGCAGTGGCTTCACCTCTAAAGACTCAAGAATAGATTCATGCTACTGGGCAAATATTTTCAATGCCACCATGCAAAGAACAATAATTCCTTTTGAGAATAGAACATTCTTTCCAGCTAATGAATGTGAATCTGTCAACACCTCATACCACTCTACCTCATTTTAACCTTGTCTTGCCATGCTTTTTTGCAGTGTAGACAAAAAAAAAAAAGAGACAAAGCCAGTCATAAAATCCATTGTAGAAACATCGTGACTAGAATTCAGAGAAGTTGGAAAAATGCAAATCCACTGTCAACTGTTGGGGTATTCGAAGTTCTGACCATGGAAAACTAGCCCACCATTAAAGCCCATCAAGCCCCAATGTCTTCAATTACAAAACAGAAATTTTGTGACTTGAGCTCAAAAGAAAATTAGTTTGGCCACTTAAGAATGTGAGGTTGTATAAATATAAGGGCAAAGCACTAATCTGGGAACATTGCCAAATCCTCACATGATAGGATTCAAATATTTCTTACAGTAGACACACTTACTTGCTTGCTTGCTTGCTTGCTTGCTTGCTTGCTTGCTTGCTTGCTTGCTTGCTTGCTTGCTTGCTTGCTTGCTTGCTTGCTTGCTTGCTTGCTTGCTTGCTTGCTTGCTTGCTTGCTTGCTTGTTTGTTTGTTTGTTTGACTTCTATGGTGCCCAATCCCAAAGGACTCAGGGCGGCTTACAACAATACAGAATACAAAACAATAAAAAGAAGTTGAATGTACAGTGATACCTCGTCTTACAAACCTCTCGTCATACAAACATTTTGAGATACAAAGATTTTTAAGATTTTTTTTGCCTCTTCTTCAAAACTATTTTCACCTTACAAACCCAAGCTGCCGCCACTGGGATGCCCCGCGTCCAGACTTCTGTTGCCAGCGAAGCGCCCGTTTTTGCGCTGCTGGGATTTCCCTGAGGCTCCCCTCCATGGGAAACACCACCTCCAGACTTCCGTGTTTTTGTGATGCTGCAGGGGAATCCCAGCAGTGTAAAAACGGGTGCTTCACTGGCAAGGGAAGTCCAGAAATGGGGTTTCCCAGTGAGGGGAGCCTCAGCGAAATTGCAGCATCACAAAAACACGGAAGCCCGGAGGTGGGGTTTTGAGGACTTCCGTGTTTTTGTGATGCTGCAATTTCGCTGACGCTCCCCTCACTGGAAACCCCAACCTCCAGACTTCTATTGCCAGCGAAACACACGTTTTTGCACTGCTGGGATACCCCTGCTGGGATTCCCCTGCAGCATCACAAAAACACAGAAGTCCAGAGGTGGGGTTTCCCATGGAGGGGAGCCTCAGAGGAATCCCAGCAGCGCAAAAATGGGCGCTTCGGCTGGCAAAAGGGGTGAGTTTTGGGCTTGCATGCATTAATCGCTTTTCCATTTATTCCTATGGGAAACATTGTTTCATCTTACAAACCTTTCACCTTACAAACCTCATCCCCGAACCAATTAAGTTCGTAAGATGAGGTATCACTGTACAGTCTAACTATAAAAACTAATTTAAAACCATAATTAAACTAACCAGTCAACCTCCATTCATACAATTTGGCCATTATAATTGTTAATTCATAGCCCCCAGGCCTGCCGGCAGAGCCAGCTCTTTGTGGCCTGATGGAAGGCCAGTACGGTGGGAGTGGTACGGACATCGGGAGGGGAGTTGATTCCATAGAGCCAGGGTGGCAACAGAGAAGGCTCTTCCCTGAGGTCCTGCTAACATGCATTGCTTAGTTGACAGGACCTGGAGGAGGCCGATTCGGTGTAATCTAATAGGTGTCTTGGAGGTATGTGGCAGGAGACGGTACTATAAATTGTCATGCCCTAAGCCATGTAGGGCTTTATAGATAATAACCAATACCTTGAATTGTACCTGGAGACTAATAGGAAGTCAGTGCAGCTCACAGAGCGTAGGTGTTATATGGGTGTACCGAGGTACACCCATTACGGTTTGCGCGGCTGCATCAATAAAGAGCTTCAAAAGTATTCATATTACCTATCATGAAGCTCCTTTTCTTTAGAAATAGAAATAAATTGATTTCATAAGTCTGTATAGTGAGTCTCAATCACCCAGGTCATGGTGGTCTCAAAGATGCTTTTCAAAAGGCAACTGGACTTGCTTTGTTTTTTCCTCGAAAACTTTTGCTTCTCAGAACTGAAAAAAATTCTTGGATGAGACACAGAACCTTTTCAAGGAAAAGAAAACAGCAACAAAAAAGTTCAGTTGCCTTTTGAACAGCACCTTTGAGACAGTTTCATTTTATTTTAAAAATACTATGTTTATTTCCATTTTTATTTTGCCAGGGAAAATAATTGAGCTTCAATATACAGTTCACAATTTTTTCTACATGCTAAGGATTTCTGCACATACCCTCTGAAATGAATCAGTGTTGAGTTTTCAATTTCACATTTATTTTTTCCTCATGAAAGGGCTTAGTATGTAAAACTGTTGACAGTGAGTCAGAGTATATATAGTATTTGGCACACTATGGGTCAAAGAGTAAGCTGAACATTTTTTTAAAAACAGAGAAAAAGAGCAGTAGATATTATTTTTCTGCCTACATGGTAAATCTAGAAGTAACTCCAAGGAACTAACCAGAAACTTCATAGTCAAATTAAAAGAAGTAAATAATGTTTATTTATTTACAGGGCGTAATAAGACAAAACTGTCAAAAGTCAAAGCATAAGATCTTATTAATAGTGTTTATAATATTTGTTGTCCTCATTAGCAAGAAATGATGCATATAGTATGGCTTTGATTAAGGTAACATAATATATCGTCTCCATCTTACCAAAAAATGTTATGTAAAGGTTTTAATTTCTGTAGTCAAAATGGGCTGTCTACAGTGTTCCCTCTAATTTTTTTTTGGGGGGGGGGGCAGAAAAGTATAGTGTCTGAGCGGCAGTCCCTTTGGGACTGGGCGGCACAGAAATAATAAATAAATAAATAAACAAACAAACAAACAAATAAATAAAAAACCCACCCTGTTTTGCCTCAGAGAATTTCAAAATAAAATACTGTACTGTGTGTCTATAACAGTGAGCTCATAATAGGGCAACTCTATCAATATCAAAATGCCACTTAAATAGTTGAGCTAGTTTCAAACTAGATTTTGATTTTTTTTTCTCTTCCTTACTCCCATTCTTTTGCTTTCTCTTTTCCTTCCTCTCTTTTTTCTATCTGTTTCTCTCTCTTCCTCTCTTCCTCTCTCTCTCCTTCCCTCTCACTCTTTCCCTCTCGGCTTCTGGGCAGGTTTGGAAAACTCTGAGTTGATGATGATTTTTAAGTGAGCGATTGCTCACTGCTCAGCTTAGAGGGAACTATGGCTGTATATGTATTTAATAACAACCATGGTACATGAAAGATTGTAACTTGGAAAGTTAAAGCTTCATTTAATGGAATTAAGATAGGTGTGTGTCAATACAGAAGAGAATAGGACCTGGGATCAGAGTTAAAAGTGGGATCAGCCTAGAATCTCTATTTTGTCACAAGTGAGTTAAGTCCAAAAACTCAGAAACCTGTTGGCCGTTATCAGATGCTAACTGTTAGCTGAGAAGATTCCTGTCCACAGGCATGATTAGCAGCAAATCAATTGGGCCTTCATGTGTAGATCAGATCTTTTGTGCCTGACAGCCTGTGGAAATACAATACAAGAGAGGATATAATAGTTTTAAAGCTCTATGGCAGTGACAAAGAGACCCAGCCATTTAGGATGATGGGGAAAGGGAAGCAGAAATTTCAGTATGGCTAGCTATAACACTGACTTTAACTATAATCCTGTGGCCATGTATAGTGTTGGGCAAACCGAACCCGCACAATTCGGGTCTGTACCGAATTTTGTGGTGTTCGGCATGCCGGACCCGAACCTGAATTTTCTTTAAAATTCATGCTTCGGTTCGGCGTTCGTGCTGAACACCGCGAAAGCCACCGCCTGGCTATCCTCTGCTAAGAAGAGGAGGAGGAATTGGGTGCCGGTGGCAGCGGAGGAAGGCGAACACCAGGGAGCTGTTGGCCGGTCAGGAGGCACAAAAGGAGCTGGGGAATCCCACAAAGAGATTCCGGGAGCGGAGTTTTGACGTCACGTATACCGGCAGGTTGCTAAGGGCACCAAGGTGATCTCTTCCTGGATTCCATGGAATGGTTAGCAATAAAGTAAACAAGGCAACCAAAAATACGCCATCAAAGTCGACACCAACAAGAGCATAAAACAATTTTAAAAAACTGTACAAGATTGGAAAATGTAGAGAGCTATGCATAGAATCAATGAAAATTGGACATGATGGAATGGATAAGATGCTGATTCTTGGTTACAAAAAGGTTGGGACCATTGCTCTAGCAGACTGAAAAAAAATTAAAAACAGAAATCATGAAATGATTTTGAGAGAAACTAAAATAAGGGAAGGCTTGGAGAGATATCTTTTAGCTCAGTAAAAAAATAAGTGTGATACTTTTGAGAATGGAATTGAAATGAATGCTATGAATGCCAGCACTTAAGGAAAAAGTGATGAAAACAACATCATAAATGCTGCAAGAATATTGAAAACTTGTAAGATTCCAGGGATAAATGACATAACTTTAAAAATGTTAAAATGTGGTTTGGGCTTCATTATGAAGATTATTATTGTTGTTGTTTGGAAGAATGCTATTATTTTCCCCCCTTCAAAACTGAATGCCAAAAACTATGTGTAGACAAATTATCATTTGTTACTGTTAAGTCAGGACACACGAGACTGTTGAAGATCTTCAGTGCTTTATTAGTAGCAGGAAACTGAAACAGGAACCTACAGCAGCTGAGAGAGCAATCATGGGCTTTCCTAAATATGCCCATGTTACACCAACACTCTGCAGTCTGCATTGGTTGCCGATCAGTTTCTGGTCACAAATCAAAGTGTTGGTTATGACCTATAAAGCCCTTCATGGCATCGGAGCAGAATATCTCCGGGACCGCCTTCTGCCGCACGAATCCCAGTGACCAGTTAGGTCCCACAGAGTTGGCCTTCTCCGGGTCCCGTTGACTAAACAATATCATTTGGTGGGACCAAGGGGAAGAGCCTTCTCTGTGGTGGCCCAGACCCTCTGGAACCAACTCCCCCCAGAGATCAGAATTGCCCCCACCCTCCTTGCCTTTCGCAAGCTCCTTAAAACCCACCTCTGTCATCAGGCATGGGGGAACTGAGATATGCCCTTCCCCCTAGGGCCTATACAATTTATGCATGGTATGTTTGTGTGTATGTTTGGTTTTTTAAATTAGGGTTTTTTAAATTATTTTACATATTAGATTTGTTATATGTTGTTTCACTATTGTTAGCCGCCCCGAGTCTGCGGAGAGGGGCGGCATACAAATCTAATAAATAACTAAATGACTAACTAACTAAATAACTAACTAACTAACTAAATAACTAACTAACTAACTAACTAAATAACTAAGTAAGTAAGTAAGTAAGTAAGTAAGTAAGTAAGTAAGTAAGTAAGTAAGTAAGTAAATAAATAAATAAATAAATAATTAAAACATCAACTACGCTAAATCCCAACAAAGGCAACAGCTAGTCCGTTGCCTTATTTATACTCTTAGAAAAGGCGGCAAACTAACAGATAGCTGTTTAATTTTGGCGGCAGATTTTCGACTTGCCTTGAGGGAACCAATCAAAATAATTATTTCATTTAAACCAAGAACATAACAGTTACCATGTAGAAAAGGTGTCTTGTATAATTCTGACTGAAACAATATAAGCAGTAAATACGTGGTTGGTAAATCCACAGTAACTGAATTTAAACATGCCTGGGATAAACATATATCCATTGTAAGATAAAATACAGGAAATAGTATAAGGGCAGACTAGATGGACCATGAGGTCTTTTTCTGCCGTCAGTCTTCTATGTTTCTATGTTTCTATACAAAATTGGGAAATTCTGCCAAGCAAGGGGTGTGCAGCCCAGATTTTTGTTCTTCAGCAAATAACTGAAAAACAAATGACCATAGGAAATAATGTTACTGTATGCTACCTGAATTAGAGTTTGGGCTGCTAAATGCAGTAAAAGTATTAATAAAAATGTAGTATAATACAAATAAAGCCCATGTGAGAATCAAGGGAACATTTATCAAATAGTTCAACACTGAGCCAGGAGTAAGTCAAGGATGTGTGATGTCCCCTCAATTATTTTATGCTTTCATGGAAGAATGAATCCTCACAAAACAAATAAATGAGAGATGAAGGAAATGATTGAGAGGAAGGAGGAAACCAGGAAAGTGTAATCAGATGAAACTGACTTAAAAAGAAAGAAGAGGGAAGTTTAAAGAACAAAAGGCAATTTATGAAGCTTGTATGGATAGGCTGGAATCAAGAACAAAAAGGTATGACGTATACAGTCAGTGATATATAGATTTACGGCAGTTATAATTCCCATTGTTTTTCTTAATTTCATGCCTTACTTTCTTCAGTTATGATTTTTATCCTTTTACTGTGTTCTATATAATAATTCTAAACCCAAAAGAGAATAAAGGGATGTATATAACTGTCTAATTTGTGTTTTTTTAAAGTTTACATCAGTTCCTAGAGGGAAAGTATTTATAGTTGGCTTTTACTAGAACTTAATTTAATTTAATTTATTCAATTTCTATGCTGCCCAATCCTGTAGGACTCAGGGCAGCTTACAACAATAAAAAAACAATATAATAATACAATAATAAAAAAGAAGTTGAACATCAACAGTAGATATAAAACTCCATTATAACCCTAAGAAACTCATTATAAAACCCCAAAAAACCCCTAATCTAACAAATATATATAACAGCCAAGCATAATTTGGGCACATCAGATATTAGAGTTCACAGTCCCCAGGCTTGTCAACAAAGCCAAGTCTTAACAACTTCTCAAAAAGCCAGTAGGTTGGGAGCAGTCTGAATATCAGGGGGGAGTTGGTTCCATAGAGTTGGGGTGACAACAGAAAAATCCCTCCCCCATGGTCCCGCTAACCTGCCTTGTTTAGTCGACGGGATCCGGAGGAGGCCGATTCTGTGTGATCTAATAGGTGTCTGGGAGATATGTGGCAGGAGACGGTCCCATAAATAGTCAGGCCCTAAGCCATGTAGGGCTTTATAGCTGATAACCAACACCTTGAATTCTGACCGGAGACTAATCGGTAGCCAGTGTAGCATGTGGAGTGCTGGTGTTATATGGGCGTACCAAGGTACGCCCATAACAGCTCACGCGGCTGCATTCTGCAATCAACTTACTAACAAGGGGGGCGGGAAGGATCATTAACACCCTGCTGTTCTGTTCAAGAAAACTCCCTGATGTTATGTTCCCGGGTCACCCTGACCCGGACCGAAAACTCTGCATTTGAAGTGCTTATATTTGGTCTTTTTGAAAGCTTTTTTCACTTGGAAATAAGTTTGAACATATCTGCACACATTGAAATGAAAATTGAAATGAAAAAAATAATGTTTATTGGTTTATTTTGCTGATAAAATGTGCCCCCCCCCCCATTTTTGTGAATTCTTTTTCAATGTATGCATAGTTTTGCTTGCAAAATGCATTCTATTTTACTAAACCTGGTGTAGGATTGGTAGCTTGAACATTTATGAAATAATGACATGAAAATTGAAGTTGAAAAATTGATGCATATTGATTTATTTTGCTGATGAAATGTGCCCCCCCCCTGTTTTTGTGAAATATTTTTCAATTTATGGATAGGTTTGCTTGCAAAATGCATTCAATTTTACTAAAGTTGGTGTGGGATTGGTAGGTTTAAACCAGCTATCTTTAATTGCTGCACAAGAAATGTATTGGGCACAGGTTCCTGCTTTGCCGAGGGACTATGACAGCTGGTACTTTAATACATCTGGAGAACACCAGTTGGGAAGTCTGTTTGAAATAATAGAAGGACATACTCTGACAAAAACTATAATTATGAGCATTTTGATTGACTGGGTTGCTAGAAATATAAATATAAGCTAGAAAAACAATTGCACAAGTTCAATCTTTGTACATGTATTTATTTCATTTCAAACTGAACTACTGACTAATTTGCTCCATCACAAACCACAAATTAGTTACTCCATCATCAACAAATGAGTATGTTTCTGTTCCCATCATCATTCAATAACTCAAAAAAAAAATTATTAACATGTAGATTATATTGAAATATGTCATTTCAATATATTCTGCTAAAAAAAAGAAAGGGAACACTTAACACACTGTAATTCCAAGTACTGTAAATCAAACTTCTGTGAAATCAAACTGTCCACTTAGGAAGCAACATTGATTGACAATTAATTTCACATGTTGTCAGCACATTCAACTTTGTACAGAACAAAGTATTCAATGAGAATATTTCATTCATTCAGATCTAGGATGTGTTCTTTGAATGTTCCCTTTGTTTTTTTGAACAGTGTATAAAGCTACTAAATCTTTCTTTAAGTGTCTGGCTACACAACTACACAATTCAGAATATCAAAAGAGGAGCTTCTTCTGAGTACCTACTCAGAGTCCACAACCATTTCAGTTTCAGTTACTAAGCAGAAATAATTCTCACATCACCCCTCCTCTCTGTTACCTTATTGTCCATCCACCTGAGAAAGTGCATGAAATTTGTTGTCTTTTCCCATGATAATTCAGGACTGAATTTAACATGAACTTCTTCCTTTCAAAAGTATTTTAGGTGAAAGGGAACTGTTATTCATCCTGTGTTATTTAGCTGGCAACAGAATACAAACCGGGTTGACATGCTGCGGCACCTGAATATGTTTTAATCACCTGCATTCAGGGTATCCATGATCCTAAAAACCATAATATAAATCCTTCTGAATCAGGCCACGGCCTTAATTTCTCACATTGCCTGCATGACCTCTGGGTTGATTACATTGTTCCCATCCAAATGGCGTTTGGAGGCATGCAACTTGGAGATAAAACTAAAGCTTGGGAAATAATAACTCTTAATAGAGCTGAGGAACTCTATTCAGGGTTGCCTGGAAATACACTTCCAGTTAGATGTAAATATAATTTTATCTCAGCAAATTATAAATCCATTAAATTTAGTAGCAGAAAATCATTTTTACGGAAAGTGATCTAAAATGAGATAAACCATATGATGAACAGCTGCAGGAACTGGGTGTGTTTAGTCTAACTAAGAGTAGGAATAGGGATGACATAATAATAGTCTTCCAATATTTGAGGGGCTGCCACAGAGATGAGAAAATCAACCTATTCTCCAAAGCACCTGAGGACAGGATAAGAAGTAATGCATAAAAGTGTATCAAGGAGAGATCCAATCTAGAAATAAGGAGAAATTTCCCAGCAGTGGAAACAATTAGCCAGTGGAACTGCTTGCCTCCAGAAGCTATAAGTCCATCACTGGAGGTTTTTAAGAAGAGATTGGACAGTCATTTTTTCTGGAATGGCATAGAATCTTCTGCTTGAGTAGGAGAATGGATTATTAGACCTGCAAAGTCCCTTCCAGAGCTGTTATTCTGTATTCTGGTGTGTTGTGGTTAGCTCTGGCCCAGCTCCTGCCCCAAGGACTGTGGATGTGGGGGAGACATCCACATGCTGCAGGCCTGTTTTGCCCCTGGTGGACTTTGCTGATGAAGACTCCTCTGACCAAGAAGACATGAGTGACAGGGAGGAGGAAAGTGTTGCAGACAGCTCAGAAGGAGATCAATTATCTAGCTCCTCCTTAGATTCAGAACAAGAGTTAATGATACAGCCACGCATGCGGAGAGCGATGCATAGGCAACAATTATTATCAAAGAAAATGAGGCCACCTGTGTTTGGGTGGGGCTGTGGTAATTAGTGGGTTTGGCCATTGTGGAGGATTATCTGATTGTTGTGTTTCGTGACTGCTTTACTGACTTTGACCTTTTGTGTGCTGATTTTTCCCCGCTTTGAAACTAAACCAGAGCAAAGTGTGTTTCACTTTGTGAAAAAAGAAGGACTGTGAATTGCCTCACAGCTGCAAGCTAAGTATCACAGAACTGATAAGGGACTTGTACAAATCACCAATTTGTTTGGAGACCAGTGCTCTTTGCTATACCAAAAGAGGGCTTCGTTTAAGTGAATTTTCATTATAAAGAACATTGTTTTGAATTTTCAAACGTGTGTGTTTCTGAAATTTGTACCTGTGAATTTTTGGGAAGAGTCTACCAGAGAGCCCGACAGAACACTGGTGTGTGTTTTTTTAATGTTTAAAATAAACTTTATTAAACAGTTAAAAAAATACAAAGTTAACAAACATATTTGACATTGGTTAAAGTTTTTAGACTTACATTTCAGCAATTTACCATTCTTTTTTCTATATAGATTCTAAATCAATTAAATACATTTATTATAGTTTGTTTTTATTTAATTGCCCAGTTATCTGGTCACATAAGCCTAGACTGAATTTATACATAATGAAGAAAAGAGAAAAGAAGAGAGAGGGAAAGAAGAGAGAGGGAAAAGAAAAAAAAGGAAAGGTTAAAGAAAAGAAAAAAAGAGAGATACTATTGGTCAACTGTGTTATTCTGTATTCTGATCATAAACCTCTTTCACGAAGCATTGGCCATTTGAAAGATTACCCAGACAATGTTATAATTCTTACAGTAATAAAGAATGGTAAGAAATACATTTCTATTTTAACTGTAGCAATCATTTCCAAATGTGCATCTATTTATATAAAGTGCTATATGAAAATCTTTTGCAAATCTACCACCTCATCGCTTCCCTCTGTTTAATTTCTTCATTTGTGGCAATTGTTAAGTTGCTTGCTTTCTCTACCCCCTCTTCAATCTGTTTCAACCAAAGCAAGAATTCTTTATCAATTGTACTCTCTGCTCTATGGAACACTCTTCTAACCAATGTGTTACACTGCTTTTTACTCAACGTTTAAATTGTTGCTAAATTCTGCTATATGTTGAGCATATTTAATCACAGGCTTTATTGTATCTTACTCTGCTATTATTAAACATTGATTGTAAGGTGGAAAAGAACAGAATAGAATAGAATTTTAGTGGCTATGTGTGATTGGACACACAAGGAATTTGTCTTGGTGCATATGCTCTCAGTGTAGATAAAAGAAAAGATAAGTTCATCAAGAATTATAAGGTACAACACTTAATGATAGTGCAGCTACAAATTGAATCATATTAGGAACCAGTCAATATAAATGGTAAGGATGCAAGCAACAAAGTTACAGTCATACAGTCACTTGTGGGAGGAGATGGGTGATGGAAATGATGAGAAGATTAATAGTAGTGCAGACTTAATAAATAGTTTGATGGTGTTGAGGGAATTATTTGTTTAGCAGAGTGATGGTGTTCTGAGGAAAAAAACTGTTCTTGTGTCTAGTTGTTATTGTGCGCAGTGCTCTATAGCATTTTGAGGGTAGGAGTTAAAGCAGTTTGTATCCAGGATGTGAGGTGTCTGTAAATATTTTCACAGCCCTCTTTCTGACTCATGCAACATACAGGTCCTCAATGGAAGGCAGGCTGGTAGCAATTGTTTTTTCTGCAGTTCTAATTATCCTCTCAAGTCTGTGTCGGTCTTGTCGGGTTGCAGAATCAAACCATAGAGGTGCAGATGACAAACTCAACAATTGCTCTGTGGAACTGTATCAGCAGTCCTTGGGCAGTTTCAGCTTTCTGAGTTGGCACAAAAACAACATTGTGTTTTTTGGATGAAGTTTTTGATGTTGTGTCTATTTTATATCTTGCAATATGGTCGAACCTAGAAATTTGAAGACCTCTACTATTATACTGTGTTGTCTAGCATTGTAAGAGGTGGTAGGATGGGAGGGTTTCTCCTAAAGTCTACCACCATTTCTAAGGTTTTGAGTGAACTCAGTTCCAGATTGTTTCAGTCACACCACAAGGTTAGTTGTTCAGCCTCCCATCTGTATACGGATTCATCATTGTCTCAAATGAGTCTGATCACTGTTGTGTCATCTGCAAACTTCAATAGTTTAACAGATGGATTGTTAGAGATGTAGTCATTGGTATATAGAGAGGGGTTGGAGAGAACACACAGCCTTGGGGAGCCCCTGTGCTAATTGTACAAGTATCTGATGTGATTCTGCTTAGCTTCACCTGCTGCTTCGTGTTTGTTAGGAAGCTTATGGTCCATTTACAAATGTGTTCAGTTACCTCTACCATGTTCAGCTTAGTTAGAAGAGTGTCTGGAATAATGGTATTGAATGCTGAATCTAAAATCTACAAAAAAGGACCCTTGCATTGCAATCATCTGCTGATCTGTTCTCTCGATATGCAAATTGCAGTGGGGGTCTAAAATTGGATCCATGATGGTTTTCAACAGAACTAGCCTTTCAAAGATTTTCATAACTACAAATGTTAGAGAAACTTGTCTGTAGTTGTTCAGTTCCTTGATGATGGGCTTCTTCAGCACTGAGATGATAGTAGTAGGAAGAAAGGAAGGAAGGAAGGAAGGAAGGAAGGATAGGAGTTAAGATATAATAATAAAGTACAATGCATCAATCGAGGATAGAGGAGGAGATATAGAGATATATGAGTGGAAGAAAAGAAATACAGTGTTCCCTCGATTTTCACGGTGGATGCGTTCCACCACAAGGTTAGTTGTTCAGCCAACCATCTGTATATGGATTCATCATTGTCTCAAATGAGTCTGATCTCTGTTATGTCATCCGCGAAAGTCGAATTTCCGCAAAGTAGAGATGCGGAAGTAAATACACTATTTTTGGCTATGAACAGTATCACAAGCCTACCCTTAACACTTTAAACCCCTAAATTACAATTTCTCATTCCCCTAGCAACCATTTAGATTATTATTCACCATGTTTATTTATTAAAGTTTATTTTAAAAAATATTTATTAAAGGCGGACGAAAATTTGGCGATGACATATGACGTCATCAGGCGGGAAAAACCATGGTATGGGGGGGGGAACTGCAAAGTATTTTTTAATTAATATTTTTGAAAAACCGTGGTATAGACTTTTTGCAAAGTTCGAACCCACAAAAATCGAGGGAACGCTGTATGAGATATAGAGTTAATTGGACACGGGACAGAAGGTACCCTAGTGGACTTATGCACGCCCATTTAATTTGCCAAATAAGCACAGAGTTCACCTTAGATGAGGATTGGGGGCCACCCAGATTATTCTCATTGATGGTAGAATAACCACTCTAAAACTATCTGGAAGAGAGGGAGGCCCCAGGCTAGAGTTAAGCGGAACAGATCATACGCTGACTTTGAGATTCTCGATGAAATCAGCCTGAGAGCTGTGACTGATGTCAGTTTGTCTGGAACTGGAATTCATGGCTAGAGGGGATGCAGCGTTCATGGAAGAAATGCTAATCTTTAGTAAAATATACAATATTTTATGTGGATTGATAGGTGAAAGAAGCAGAAGGGTATAAAAAAAGAGAAGAAAAACACCATCCCAGAGTGTTCATCTGTGATATTCTAGCTGCCTCACCTGGCTATAGCCAATTCCCAGGGATGTAATCTTGCTTGTAGGTGTTGTGGTTAGCTATGGCCCAGCTCCTGCCCCAAGGACTGTGGATGTGGGGGAGACATCCACATGCTGCAGGCCTGTTTTGCCCCCGATGGAATCTGCTGATGAAGGCTCCCCTGACCAAGAAGACATGAGTGACAGGGAGGAGGAGAGGGCGGCAGACAGCTCAGAAGGAGATCAATTATCTAGCTCCTCCTTGGATTCAGAACAAGAGTTAATGATACAGCCACGCATATGGAGAGTGATGCATAGGCAACAACAACTGAGAGATTATTATCAAAGAAAATGAGGCCACCTGTGGTTGGGTGGGGCTGTGGTAATTAGTGAGGCTGCTATAAATAGCAGCCTGTGGGTTTGGCCATTGTGGAGGATTATCTGATCGTTGTGTTTCGTGCCTGCTTTGCTGACTTTGACCTTTTGTGTGCTGATTTTTCTCCCGCTTTGAAACTAAACCAGAGCAAAGTGTGTTTCACTTTGTGAAAGAAGAAGGACTGTGAATTGCCTCACAGCTGCAATCTAAGTATCACAGAAGCGATAAGGGGCTTGTACAAATTACCAGTTTGTTTGGAGACGAGTGCTCTTGGCTATACAAAAAGAGGGCACAGTTTAAGTGAATTTTCATTGTAAAGAACATTGTTTTGAATTTTCAAACGTGTGTGTGTCTGAAATTTGTACCTGTGAATTTTCGGGAGGAGTCTACCAGAGAGCCCGACAGAACAGTAGGAGAGCTCATTTGTGCCATTAGCTGGTATTAAATAGTGCCACGAAACCGTGGTCGGATTAGGTACGTGGCAACTCTTTCTTGCTGCAACATTAATTTTTAATGATCTTGGGGGCTCTGTACCTTTGCAATGACAAATAAGAAATGCTACGCAGTTTTTTAAAAAGGCTCGCTCGAGCTCCCAAAACTCATTTCACTTAGCGTTAAATGAATTTGTCATGCAGCATTTCAGAGAATTCGAAACCTTCATTTTCGTTATTAGAAGTAATTTATAAAACCATCTAATATATTCCGATCTGCCTTGAGGTATGGCTATGAAAAGACTGCAAAGGCCTTGTTACTTCCCCCCTCCCCAACGGTGTTGAAGACCAGAAAAACTAGTTAAGTTAAAAGTGATGCAAAGAATAGAAAAATCTCAGGAGAATAATCCTTTAAAACATTTTGACCCAGATACCACTTCTGTTTTACTTCTTTGTTGGCTGGTCACTTAGAAATTTCATTTTCTATTACAAAGAAATAGATCGAGAAATAGTCCCTTAATGGAAAATGAAAATCCTAAATGGTTCAGCTGCTATAGAAGCTGAAGCTGAAAATGAAATGACCAAGTGTGGCAGGAAAAATAAAAAGAAAGTGGGACCAACTGAAAAAAAATAAAAGAACAAGATCAACAGCAACATTGCTTACATCCCTTAAGTGTTTTGCTATTTTTAATGCTGGCGCCAGCAGTTACAGCAACTCCAGCTACAAATGCCACTTTCTGTACTGCAAAGTTCAGAAATCACAGTGACTTGTTATCAAGATCTATTAAATCTGAATGCAACTTCCTCCTTCACCTGTGTCATTGGAAAACACTATTTATTTTATTTTGTCAACTATGTATTGGTAGTATACAAAGATATAACGCTGTTTAGATATATGAGATGGGTACTAATAAGAGGGAACATTTGTTGTGGTTAGCTCTGGCCCAGCTCCTGCCCCAAGGACTGTAGATGTGGGGGAGACATCCACATGCTGCAGCCCTGTTTTGCCCCCCCCCCCTGGTGGAATCTGCTGATGAAGGGTCCTCTGACCAAGAAGACATGAGTGACAGGGAGGAGGAGAGTGTGGCAGACAGCTCAGAAGGAGATCAATTATCTAGCTCCTCCTTGGATTCAGAACAAGAGTTAATGATACAGCCACGCATGCGGAGAGCGATGCATAGGCAGCAACAACTGAGAGATTATTATCAAAGAAAATGAGGCCACCTGTGGTTGGGTGGGGCTATGGTAATTAGTGAGGCTGCTATAAATAGCAGCCTGTGGGTTTGGCCATTGTGGAGGATTATCTGATCGTGCTTCATGACTGCTTTACTGACTTTGACCTTTTGTGTGTTGATTTTTCCCCGTTTTGGAACTAAACCAGGGCAAAGTGTGTTTCCCTCTGTGACAAAAGAAGGATTGTGAATTGCCTCACAGCTGCAAGCTAAGTATCACAGAACTGATAAGGGACTTGTACAAATTACCAGTTTGTTTGGAGACAAGTGCTCTTTGCTATACCAAAAGAGGGCTTGGTTTAAGTGAATTTTCATTATAAAGAACATTGTTTTGAATTTTCAAACGTGTGTGTGTCTGAAATTGTATCTGTGCATTTTTGGGAGGATTCTACCAGAGAGCTCGACAGAACAACATTAGGACAGTGATGGTAGGCACGCTGGTGCACTTATGTATGCCCCTTACTGACCTCTTAGGAATCGAGTTAGGTCAACATTGGATAGTCTAAGGGTAACGTTTTGGGAGTTTGGTGACAAAACTACAGAATCAGGTACTGAGTTCCAGGCTCTAACCACTCTGTTGATGAAGTGATATTGTCTACAGTCAAATTTGAAGCGGTTCACTTTGAGTTTGTATTTGTTGTGTGCTTGTGTATTGTTGTGGTTGAAGCTGAAGTAGTTGTTGACAGGAAGACATTGTAGCAGATGATTTTATGGGCTAGGTTATATCGAAGGTAACATACCATGTTTTCTCGAAAATAAGACACTGTCTTATATTAGTTTTTGCTCCAAAAGTTGTGCTACATCTTATTTTTTTTGGGGGGGGGCTTATATTTCTCAAATAAGACAAATTCACAGGCAGAAAAGCTGACATCCCCAAAGAAAGTGTACCATACGATACACTGATTACGGTATGGTACCTGTCAGTATGGCACCCACACACACAAACGACGGCACTTATATGGTACAACAGTATACTCCCGCTATTGCAGCTTCCGGCCACCAGAGGAACTACAATCTACGCACTGTAGTGGAGACTGTAATGGCGGTGAGACAGCAGCAGACTGTATCTGCTGTACTGGACAGTACAAAGCGATGGAAGGGGCCAGCAGGGGACACCACATTATTACGGTACCGCTATGAACAGCTTTGAATGGTACCATACGAGACTGTGGAGAGGGGCGGCATACAAATCCAATAAATTATTATTATTATTATTATTATTATTATTATTATTATTATTATTATATGTTTTTCCACCGTACCGTATGTAAACTTGACTACGCCTTATTTTCGGGGGGTGCCTTATATTAGCAAATTCTGCAAAACCTCTGACATGCCTTACTTTTGGGGTACATCTTATTTTCGGGAAAACAGGGTAGTTCTAAGCCTTCTAAGCCTAGGATTTTAAGTCTGGTTGTGTAAAATATTCTGTTGTGAGTTGAGCAGTGGAGGGCTTTTCTCGTAAAGTATCTCTGGACACTTTCTAATGTATTTATATCCGAAATGCAGTGTGGGTTCCAGACAGATGAGCTGTATTCAAGGATTAGTCTGGCAAAATTTTTGTATGCTCTGGTTAGTAGTGTGAGATTACTGGAGCAGAAGCTACATAGGATTAGGTTAACAACTCTTGAAGCCTTTTTGTGGATGTTGTTCAATTTTTTAACCAAGGTACCTCAAATGCACTAAACTGCAGAATGTGTCCAAAATCTAAGATCTTTGAAGGAATGAAATTTCAGAAAGTTGTGACTGCTATCAGTTGCTGCTGCTGCAATAATGTTATCTTTATTTTCTTCCCCAACCAATGTTGCTCCTCTACCATTCCCAATCCATATTGTCCTCTGCACTTTGGCCCTGACCTGCATGGCACCTTTTGCACACTCCCAAGCAACTTCTAGGGTACCATTCCCAATCCATACCCCTCCCCCCGACTGATATGATACCACTCACACACCTTTATGACTCCATGTACTTGATGTGTCCAGCACCTCTTACACATTACCATGAAATTCATGCACCCTTCTTGACCTGTGCTGCCCCCTTGCTTGCAATACCCCAACTATGAAGCAACACATGTGTGCCCTTCATGTCATTCACCTGAGCATCCTCCCCAATCAATTCACTTGTTCTGTGCCTTCAATATTGGTCCTCTTTCCCTTACTCTTTAGCATTTAACATCAAG
The DNA here is from genome assembly GCF_031021105.1 of Erythrolamprus reginae. Taxonomy (NCBI): domain Eukaryota; kingdom Metazoa; phylum Chordata; class Lepidosauria; order Squamata; family Dipsadidae; genus Erythrolamprus; species Erythrolamprus reginae. The sequence goes on along the minus strand of NC_091953.1, from coordinate 28,480,744 downwards.
TTTATGGAGATGTCATTCAATAGCATGGAGTATTGTGGACCCTGATGATATTCAGATTTATATTACTTCTCTGGGCTGGATTGAATATTCCTGGAAGTCTGTTCCTGGTATCTGTTCTGCCGGTGTGTCTCAACCGCCCGTAATTACAGGGTAATTAGTCCAGGAAGACACGCACCACACGATAAAAGGAAAACCCAAAAGTTTTTATAAACAGAAAAACAGAAACAACTCCTTTTTAAATGTCAAAGGGATTTTCTGGTACACACAAGGCACAGGTTAAATGCAGTCCAATTGCTCACCCAATAACTGGGAAATTGAGTCCAATTCTAAAGTCCAGAGAGTCCACACACACAATCCTGAACAGCAAAAACCACGATCTTGATGAAACAATGAATTAGATAAACTGCCATGAGGCTAAAACACCAGGCTGCACTTTTATCTGTAGCACTAATTACAGCAGCCCCACCCAACCACAGGTGGCCTCATTTTCTCTTGTGATAATCCTTCAGTTGTTGTCTCCTATGCATCACTCTAAGCATGTGTGGATGTGTCATTAATTCTTGTTCAGAATCCAGGGATGATACAGATGACTGATCTCCTCCTGGGCTGTCTGCCAAACTCCCCTCTTCCCTGTCACTCACGCTTCCTTGTTCAGAGGAGACTTTGTCGGCAGATTCTACTGGGAGCAAAACAGGCCTGCGGCATGTGGATGTCTCCCCCACATCCACCTGCACATTCCTTGGGGCAGGAGCTGGGTCAGGGCTAACCACAACAGTATCCAGAGACTATAAGGTTCTGGATGGATAGTTCTTAAAACTACTGTGATTATTTCAATGCTGCATTTGTTTGAGTCTTGTTACCATGAATATTTTGTTTTTACTATGGATATTGTATATTTTTGCTGTCAGTTGCTATGCATGAATTCATTTCAACTGATGCTATACCACTTACATATATAAATACGTTATTTTATAATCATTTTAAAATCTTGTTTGTGATCTTCTAAAATAAGAACTCAATCCTGATACATTTCAAAGGGAATACCGGATTTACAATTCATTAGTAGTTTTTTTTTTGTCCTTAGAAAACTGGCAAGCAATAAGTCTCCTTGGGTACTAGGACATCTACCATCTCCAAAATATTGTGCACTAGCTTAAAATTATATACATATGAATAAAAACATGAACGTTGAGTTTAAATAAATGAAAAATTCAATGAGTCTACTTCAAGCATCTGTTGATACAATTGCAGCCAAAAGTGATAAAGTAGGAAGTGGCATCTCCTAATTAGATGAGAGGCAAACTGCTTCTGAAAATGCTATAACAACTTTAGAGAAAGCTAACAAAATGTTAGAAGCCTAGCTAGCATATTTCAAGGGATAATCAGAGGGAAACATCAACGTTCAGATTTGATGTAAATATTGGAAAGTCCTGCCCCCTTTTTTTGAGAATTGAACTAAATATTTGATTTAATAAAGGATTTTCAATTATAGATAGAAAGAAGGTCAACAACTTCCAGCTGCTTTTTCCATCTGTCCCAAAGGAGAAAGTATAATTATTCTTGATCATTCATTTGTCTTTCCGTTCACAATTAAATATTTTGATGATCCTGTGAAACCTAATCAGATTGATCTTTCTTGACTGTATGAGATACATGAAAGACAGATACATTTTTGATTATGCCAAAAAGCTGGCCAGAGAAAGAAAAAAATATATTTATTATTTGAATATAGTTCCTTTTAAAAATCAGTAGCTGGCTCACGTTTTGTACTGGCCTCAGTCCAATTCTATCCAAGTTTCTGCTTAGAAAATTTAAGAGGTTATGGGGATGATTTTTCATTATAATGAAGCTGTGGCATATAACTTTTTTAATTTAAATAAGTTGGCTTGCATGAGGAATATAAATAATATCATGGTGAAATTATTTAATTTTGTGTGTGTAAGTGCACATCTACACATGTGTGCAAAGCTATAGATAGCTGATTATTATCATATTAACATCTGGTCAGAAGAAGTGAATTTAAGTTTGTATTTATTTATTTATTTTGGTTTTACATGAATTTATTTAAAGACTATTTATGGCCCTTTCTCTTACACACATAACAAATTAATCAAGATTTATAATTGACACTGATTCACAACAAAAACTGCATCTATTTTAGGCTCAGCTAAGATTCTGGCCCAACATCTAGTGTGGGTGTGTGGGTGGGTGGGTGGAAATTTGGATTCAAATTGTAGTTGTAAGTCAAGGACTACCTGTACTCATTTTTTTTCCCTTTCCCTTCTTTCTTTATACAGTATCATTAACAAAAGAAAACAGATTTTACTAAATTTGAAACATTCAAGACTCACACTTGCATTTTTTAAAATAACATGTATATTGAATGAAAATAATAGGACAATGTGTTTTTTTCCCAATTAATTTTTATTTTATTTTGTTTGACTTACAAACATTTAAACATCATACAATACAACATTGAACATTTATGATTTATATATTTACAAGATTTATTTTTTACAATTCTATTTACTATACCTTTTTCTTAACTTCCACCCAGTTGTATATTTTTTCTCACACTTTGTAATAGTCCTTATTTTGTTGGTTTTGAATCTCATATGTTAATTTGCTAAATTTGGCGCAGTCTAATATTTTTTTAATCACCGTTTCTTTGTTTGGAGTCTTATCTTGTTTCCAAACTTGTGCATATGCTAATAGGATAATGTTATATCAGTTGTTTTAAGAAAATGGGAGTGGCTGGATTACTATAAAGTGATTAATTCACCTGAGTTTTACCTCAGAAGCAACTTTACTAAGGATCCAGCAATAACCAGCCAGCATACTGGGACCCCACTTACCGTAGTACTGCTTTCCCGCGTTTGAAAATTCCTGGTAAAATTGTCCAACGTTCTTGATATTGACTGCACTGAGATTATCAGGAAAAGTTCAGTAGAGAGTCTAAACAATGAAACATTCCATGGCTTGATGTAACTTCAGGAGATTACTATTTCACTGTAGTCCTGCTTTATGATTTCGTAAAAAGTTTCTACAAATATTTTTGATTTACCGGCAGTCTTCAACTGATAACCACAATTGGGACTGGAAAATTCATTAAGAGGTGTAATCACTGAGCAAGTCATTACATCACCATGACTTGTGACCTCCCCTGCCAGTTTCCTCCTTGACTTTGCTCATCAGAAGACAGTTGAGAAGGTTAGAATGATGATCACGTGACATTGGAATGTTGCAACTGTCATAAATGCAAGCTGGTTGCCATGTGCCATATTGTGATGACATGACCACAGGGATGCTACTAATCATTAGTAGACTGGACCTAAGTCATAACTTTAAATGGTTGCTAAATCAATAATTATCAGTCCAGGACTACCTATGTATTCATGCAGGTGTCTCTTTTTAACTTTCTTAAACTGCCCTTCTTCTCAGAATACATAGGTACAATTTATTGGCCTTTGGGGATCCACCCGACTATCTCTTGTTTTGCAGTGTCTGTTTTCTTCAAGAAAAAAGTTCAAAATTTCTCAGATAAAAAATTGGAGCTTCCATGGCAAACTTCCATGGTGAACTGAAGATGGCTCTGCAAAATTGGACCCAGTAACCACACCAAAAGGCCAAGAAACCAGTAAATAGATCAATTCCTCAGAACCTCTCTGGATAAAGAAAGGATAGGAGATCATCATATAAGGTCAATTCCTTCTTAGAGGAGGCTATAGGACATTGGTTTGGCTGGTTGAGGTCCATATATCTTAAATTAGCCAAATTTAAAAAGTTCTGCTCTAGAAAGTTGCTTCCACCATTTGTTGAACAGATGGTGCTGTGAGTTTCAAAGTTATTAATACACCAATGGATTTGGATCAACTACATACCTTGTTATGGACAAGAGGATGAACTTGGCTAATGAAACTGATTTGCGAGAACTGATGAGACGATGGGACAAGATAAGAGGATATATGGTTAGTAGAATTCGAGACCAAGCTACAAGGAATAAATTGGAATCACTTTATAATATGTAGCTAATATATTGTTCTTGAGTTAAAATGGTATATAGTGTTCCCTCGATTTTCGCAGGAGATGCGTTCCGAGACCGTCCGCGAAAGTCGAATTTCCGCGAAGTAGAGATGCGGAAGTAAATACACCATTTTTGGCTATGGACAGTAGCACAAGCCTTCCCTTAACAATTTAAACCCCTAAATTACCATTTCCCATTCCCTTAACAACCATTTACTCACCATAATTACTGGTACTCACCATTGAATAAGACACTTAGTGATCCTGATATTTATAACCATTATAATTTATTAACAATAATTATTTTTTTTGTTATTTATTTGCAAAAATTATTAGTTTGGCGATGATGTATGATGTCCTCGGGCAAGAAAACCGTGGTATAAAAAAAACCCGCGAAGTATTTTTTAATTAATATTTTTTGAAAAACCGTGGTATAGGCTATTCGCGAAGTTCAAACCCGCGAAAATCGAGGGAACACTGTATATAAATATGCCCCCATTTTGGTGGAGAGGTGTGAATGTTGTCTGGTGGTGGGCACAAATCACTCAGCACTTGCTGTATGTTGTGTGTGTGTTTTATATTTTAAAATTAATTTAATTTTTTTTTTAAACTACATACTTTGTATAATAGATAATATGTCAGTAGCAGGAGCAGTGTTGAGTCTTGCAGAAGATTTTTAAAAAATATACATATTGACATATTAGCAATTCTTATGTTCCCATTTTTTTCCTGTTTGCAGTTTGTTGTTATTGTTAGTTGTTGTTGCTTTCATAAAGGTAACTGTGTAAGTCATGGCAAATGCTAATGATAACATGTTCATCAATGCTCATTATAGCAATCATCCAGAACTCTATGTATCTTCATCAATCCTGGTGATGTTGTTTAGTTTGATGTTTTTATTACTTACCAAAAAAAAAAATTCCATACCATTCCAATAATGCACTTGGGGAAAAGGAATCCTCAATCTGAATATTGTATTGGCAGTTCTGTGTTAGCAAAAACTTCAGAAGAAAAGGATTTAGGGGTAGTGATTTCTGACAGTCTCAAAATGGGTAAACAGTGCAGTCAGGCGGTAGGGAAAGCAAGTAGGATGCTTGGCTGCATAGCTAGAGGTATAACAAGCAGGAAGAGGGAGATGATGATCCCGCTATATAGAGTGCTGGTGAGACCACATTTGGAATACTGTGTTCAGTTCTGGAGACCTCACCTACAAAAAGATATTGATAAAATTGAACTGGTCCAAAGACGGGCTACAAGAATGGTGGAAGGTCTTAAGCATAAAACGTATCAGGAAAGACTTAATGAATTCAATCTGTATAGTCTGGAGGACAGAAGGAAAAGGGGGGACATGATCGAAACATTTAAATATGTTAAAGGGTTAAATAAGGTCCAGGAGGGAAGTGTTTTTAATAGGAAAGTGAACACAAGAACAAGGGGACACAACCTGAAGTTAGTTGGGGGAAAGATCAAAAGCAACATGAGAAAATATTATTTTACTGAAATAGTAGTAGATCCTTGGAACAAACTTCTGGCAGACGTGGTAGATAAATCCACAGTAACTGAATTTAAACATGCCTTGGATAAACATATATCCATCCTAAGATAAAATACAGAAAATGGTATAAGGGCAGACTAGATGGACCATGAGGTCTTTTTCTGCCCTCAGACTTCTATGTTTCTATGTTTCTATTCCTTTCCCCAGATGTGCTGTTATCCTTTTTTTCTGCCTTCTTGTTCCAAGGAACCTTACAGAATTGGGGGATTTGTAGCTGGTTGAACACTCTATAAAGACACGTTTCATTTTCTTGTGTCACATCAATGGCCATGTTGTTGCTCCCTTTGGCTAGCTCCAGGGTATCTCTTTCTCCAAGTCAAGGGTCATTGATGGCTTGCTGCCATGGCTGGAGCTACATTTCTAGCACTTTAAAACACTCACGTTGTTTTTCCTCATAATGCAAGTGTTTCACGGCTGTTGAAATTATATATATATTTTTTTTCAACTGTCATTTTCCAAAACAGTACCCATTTAAAAGGTAAGTTTTTAACTCTAAGGGGCTCTGAACTACTGAATAGCTGTCATACATTTGGGGACTTATTTTCAGCAACCTCCCACTTCATGCACATTTAAATGCTTTAGGCACTCAGCAGTCAAACCATTAAAAGAGAACAAGCAGCGAGGGTGGAAACAAAGAAATATTCCTGTGTGTTAAAAAACAAAGAGTATTTTTCATCCTTTGCATTCACTCGGGAATGGTAGTTGTTGGGTAGCTGGAGAGCTTTGTTAAATTTTGGGGATAATAAACAGTGTAATAATGCAAAGGGACTAGAACCATCTTGTGCATTTGAACAGAGCTACAGTTTTCAGTGCTTGCCTTGTTTTGTGTGTGTATGTGTGTTTAAAGAATTTTAAGCTTAAGTGTAGGTTTACACTATAAGAGTTTTTGATAAGAACGGAGATAGCCATTTTCTCTGCAGCCCCAGGTTGCCAATCCTGCTTTTGATCAATTATTTAACACTCCCACTCTGCTACTACCCATTACATATTAATAATTTTACTTCAAAAGTTGAAGCTATTCAGGCCAGAATAGGGTGAAAAATCTGGGCAAGATTTGGAAAAATAGGAAATGAATTGGGGAGGGAGTCCCTAATATATAACTGATTAGTTTGTAGCTGTCGTATATCTTATTCATAGACTGATTGCAAAAGGGATTTGCCAAGTGTTTGGATAAAGTGCAGAGTAGTGAACATGTTTCCACCCTTTACCCATTGAAGAGAAGATCTAAGAAAAAAAGGCCCATACATTTGGCTGAATGTACTAAGGGTTTTTAATGCAATTAGGAAGTCTGCTCTATTGGAATTTCTGTTCTGGTGGACAAGTTCAGTTTGACCAGGGATAGGCAACATTGGCTCTTCTATGACATGTGGACTTCAACTCTCAGAATTCTGGAGCTAGCAGGATAGGCTCCGGAATTCTGGGAGCTGAAGTTCACAAGTCATAGAAGAGCCAGCTTTGCCTACGCCTGAGTTAGACGAATGGTAACTCAGTGTTTTAGGAATTCTATGCCATTCTGTGTATGGAACTGCTTTTGAAAATGACTACAAGTACGGTATATTTTATTTTGTCTTTGGATGATTGTTGTGGTTGTTCAGTCTATATAAGAATAATCTGTAACTCTGAGGCATTGACAACCTTCATGGCATCGGACCGGAATATCTCCGGGACTGCCTTCTGCCGCACGAATCCCAGCGACCGATTAGGTCCCACAGAGTTGGCCATCTCTGGGTCCCGTCGACTAAACAATGTCAGTTGGTGGGGCCCAGGGAAAGAGCCTTCTCTGTGGCGGCCCCGACTCTCTGGAACTAGCTCCCCCCAGAGATTAGAACTGCCCCCACCCTCCTTGGCTTCCATAAACTCCTTAAAACTCACCTCTGTTGTCAGGCATGGGGGCAATGAGGTATTCCCCTCCCCTCCCCCGGGCCTATACAATATATGTATGGTATGTCTGTGTGTATGTCTAGTTTAATAATGGGGTTTTTAAATGTTTTTTAAATTTATTAGATTTGTTGTGAATTGTTCTATTGTATGTTGTGAGCCGCCCCGAGTCTACGGAGAGGAGTGGCATACAAATCTAATAAAATAAATAAAATAAAATAAATAAAATAAATAAAATAAATAAAATAAATAAAATAAATAAAATAAATAAAATAAATAAAATAAATAAAATAAATAAAATAAATAAAATAAATAAAATAAATAAAATAAATAAAATAAATAAAATAAATAAAATAAATAAATAACTGGGAATTAACTTCATTAAGAAGGTTAATCAAGAAAGACTCTGTGTCATGTTTGCTTTTTGTTGTATTGATAAATGTTTACTAAAACATTAGAATGCAGGACATGGATGGGTGTGATGACTCCCTTGGACAACGACTCATATTCTTCTTCAGAGGTCAGCTCAAGGGAGGATGAGCTCATTCCTGGCACATCAGGAACTGGGTTAATTGATGACTCTGAACACAGATTTATGGGAGGCTTCGGCAGGGGAGCGTTTGCAGGAGCCGGTGATAAGTGAAGAGGTGGAGGAATGAACTTCCATGGTGGATCCCAGAGCATACAGAGCAGAGAAAAACAAGAGCTACAGAGATATGCCAGATTATTCAGGAGAAGGCCCCACCCATCATAATGGACTGCACCTGAAAGCTATTTATCACAGCAGGCAGAGGGAGATGTTGTTAGGATCATGCTGTTTGTTTTCCAGCTGTGTTTATCCCTCGTGCTTCCTACCTGAATTTGTGCCTTGGCAACTCTGAACTTCTCTTGCCAAATGAGTTTTTGTGAGTATGTTTCAGTTGGGGCTGGTGGATTTACGTTTGTTTGGTGGACTTATTGTTGGAGTGACTTTCCATTGTTTTATGGAGTATTAGCCATTGCCTTGTGGATTAATCTTGGCCTCTTTTTGTCTGGATTTATTTAGGACAGTTCTGGGGCTGGGTGAAGGGGATTACCGGGCAACATTTAAAACCTCTCTAAACCACATTTACATGTATGTGTGAATGAATGGTGCAGCACATTGGGTTAGGAAAGTGTCACTTATAATTTTAGGTTCTGTGGAGATGATTTCACTTTTTCAAAACTAATAATTATTTTAGATTATTAATCTACTGATTTTGCATTCATTTAGCTGTGATGTGTCTGTATTTTTCTGTAACGTGAATTGAGAAATTTGCTTTTGCTGTGGTTTCCAATTCATGGTCCCCCATATTTCATCCAATAGTTTTTTATTCTATTACATCCATAAGCAGCCATGAGAAAGCCTACATGATCTTGCTTTCAATAATCCACACAGTTGTTTTATTTATTGATAAACCCAAAGTTTGACCTTCACTACAGTTACAATTTCCATGATGATGAGAAGCAAATGTTTATCAAAGTATTCTAGTTATGTGCTCCAATCAGTCAATCTAAAATCCTGTATTTTAACATTGTAGTATTATCTAACCAATTACATTTAGCTATGTGTGAAAGTATGTTAGATCTGACCTTGGGAAGAGGGGAACCAGCAATGAATCATTAAGGCAGGGGAAAGACTAATCAGTCATTAGAAAATAGAAAGCATAAGAATGAAAATAATCCATCCTGATTTTGTCTGGGATAAGATGGAGTGAAAAGTAACTCTGGCAGGTTTTCAAGAGCCCATATTCTATTCGACTTTACAACAATAAAGAACATGCTGTCTATTGAACTTGTCTACCTCAAAAAAACTGACGCTATGGAGCCATTAAAGGCAAATACATTAGAATTTAACTATGCTTCTTACAATTTTAAAACCTTTTAAAATATAACTTCATTAAGCAAACTAGAGGATTGTAAGTACAGTGTTCCCTTGACTTTCACGGATCCCACATTCGCGAACAGTCTATACCGCGGTTTTTCAAAAAATATTAATGAAAAAATACTTTGCGGGTTTTTCCTACACCACGGTTTTTCCTGACCATGATGTCATACGTCATCACCAAATTATTGTTAATAAATAATTATGTTAATAAATATCAGGATCATTAAGTATCTTCTTCAATGGTGAGTACCAATAATAATGGTGAGTAATAATCTAAAGGTTGTTAAGGGAATGGGAAACTGTAATTTAGGGGTTTAAAGTGTTGGGGTACTGCAATACTGTTCATAGCCAAAAATAGTGTAATTACTTCCGCATCTCTACTTCGTGGAAATTTGATTTGGGATTTGATCTTGGAACGCGTCCCCGTGAAAGTCAAGGGAACACTATATATCATGATTGTTAAGTGAACCCATTTTTAAAAAAATAGGGTGATTTTTGCTGGAAACCAAAAGGAAATACCTGTTTCTGGAGAGGGGCAGCATACAAATTTGATTAATAATAAATAATAAATAAAATTTGATTAATAAAAAACACTGTAAATGCTGGCCAGTTTCTGAGCATCTAAAATGCAGTTATGTGACCAGGTGGTGGTAGTGGGTGGCTAAACATTTGAACCTCCAAACCAGGACATAAGTTCCTTTTTCAGATACATCATACCTTTGAACAGTTACTAAGCAGTTGGTTGTAAAGTCAAAGACCACCTGTAACTATAAAAAGATTTTGTTACTTACCAGTGTTGCTACTTCTGTTCAAGTTGTTCAGTTAGGCAGTCTCCTGGAGCAGAACGTAATGTCTATTCAGAAAATTGTAATTCTATATTATTAAGCCGGGGTGGCGCACCAGGTAGAGTGCTGTACTGCAGGCCACTGAAGCTGACGGTAGATCTGTAGGTCAGCAGTTCAAATCTCATCACCGGCTCAAGGTTGACGCAGCCTTCCATCCTGCCAAGGTGGGTAAAATGAGGACCCGGATTGTGGGGGCAATATGCTGGCTCTGTTTAAAAGTGCTATTGCTAACATGTAAGCCGCCCTGAGTCTAAGAAGAAGGGGCGGCATAAAAATTGAATAAATAAATAAATAAATAAATAAATAAATAAATAAATAAATAAATAAATAAATAAATAAATAAATAAATAAATAAATAAATAAATCGATGCATATTAAGATGAACATTTAATGTGAATTTATATTCAAAAATTAACTTTGAAATGTCATTATGTTTTAATGGAGTAGGGCAAAGAAGAATCAGCAAAAGATGTCTCTTTTTCGTTCCATCCTCAGTATCTCCTAATCTTAGGTACTTTTGACTCTTCTCAAAACAGAAGGTGGTAGATAGAGAGTTAAGGGGGGGAAGCATTTTTCATGGGGTCAACAATATTCATGACCTTAGCATCAGATTTCTCAAAGTATGTTATTTACACATGATGCTTTTGCGGTTGGTAGCAAGCTTCCCGATTCACCATCTGTTTTTTATGAGAATTTCTTTGAGCTTGGAAATAGCTATTCAGTGAAATGAATTGTTAAATATGGCCTCATCTGTGATGAGATCACACGACAGACTGGAACATTTTGGCTGACATTATTTAAAAGATGCATAGTTCTAATCTATTTTACTTTGACTTTCCTTGTCTTCAGTGTTGTATGAAATTTCTTTTAGATTATGATAAATTTTCATCAGTGCTTTTAAAAGTTATTATGCAAAGACAATGCTGTGCTTTTACACAGGGGAAGATCAAGACTTGGAGACTGATCCCCTGACTTTTCAGCAAGCTACGTCTTTCCAATCAATAGCTATTTGCACATATTGAGATACATTATTAAATTCCTGAAACCTCCATTGGCATGCAATATTATTCAACATATCTGCTGGCAAGAAAGACCATATGACCTTAAAAATAAATAGTTAGTTCTCCCTCTATCCAGGAATTCTAGCATAATTCCATGGGAGAAAATCCCACTGGGAATATCAGTAATACAGTAATTATGATTTGATTAAATGGGTATTAAATGCGGCCCTATTTGGACAGGGAGTCACTGCTCACAGTCACTCATGTCCTCATCACCTCGATGTTCGATTACTGCAACGCTCTCTACATGGGGCTACCTTTGAAAAGTGTTCGGAAACTTCAGATCGTGCAGAACGCAGCTGCGAGAGCCATCGTGGGGCTTCCAAGATTCGCCCATGTTTCCTCAATACTCTGTGGCTTGCATTGGCTGCTGATCAGTTTCCGGTCACAATTCAAAGTGTTGGTCATGACCTTTAAAGCCCTACATGACTTTGGACCAGACTACCTCCGGAACCGCCTGCTACCGCACGAATCCCAGCGACCGATAAGGTCCCACAGAGTTGGCCTTCTCCGGGTGCCGTTGACTAAACAATGTCATTTGGCGGGCCCCAGGGGAAGAGCCTTCTCTGTGGCGGCCCCGGCCCTCTGGAACCAACTCCCCCCAGAGATTAGAATTGCACCCACTCTCCCTGTCTTTTGTAAACTACTCAAGACTCATTTATACCGCCAGGCATGGGGGAGTTGAGATAATCCTTCCCTCTAGGCCATTACAAGTTATGCATGGCTGTGTGTATGTTTGGTTTTATAATAAGGGTTTTTAGTTGTTTTATTATTGGATTGTCACATGCTGTTTTTATCATTGTTGTTAGCCGCCCCAAGTCTACGGAGAGGGGCGGCATACAAATCTAATAAATAATAATAATAATAATTATTATTATTATTATTATTATTATTACTTAATTGTTGAGCATTATTTCACGAAGCCTTATTAAGCATAATATACTATGTCTAAGCCTAAAATACAGGTCTATAATATACTATTAAGCATAATATACAGGTCTACCATATAGTTAGTGTAAATGTGTCGGTTTTGGGGTACTGTTTGCCATAGCAAACATCAGCTCAAAGCAGCTAATGTTAGCAACTCCGATGTAATATTTGATTTAAACCTGAAAAGCAAAGAAACCAAGTTTGGAAACAATAACGTTAGTCTTCTTCTATAGAATGATAATTATAGGTTCTTATCATATTGCCTAAGGCAAATTGAATGAATAAATATACAGGACCGCAGGATGGAAAATATGCAGGACAGAATCGATTTCTGCGTTCCTGATATTGGTTTAATTTGCATCTTACAGTCCTTTAAACTACAACTGTGAAAGGGTCTGTTATTGTCATTATGCTTGCAACTGAGTTATCCGCATCACGAGGAATCAAAACCACCCTTGCAGTAACAGATTATAAAGTTTAAAGGAGATCTGTAGGTCTTTTATTAGATAAAGAATGTATCTTGCCTTGGAAGTGTTGGGGTTACTTTATATTTCAACTCTGTTATTATTACAGTGTTTTTTATGTTTTAAGTTTTACCCAAAATATAGTTTTATAGATTCAAGCAAAAACATCTTAATTATATATTATATTAACAACATAATTATCTTTGTTCCCATTAGCAAATTCCCCCCTCCAGCAAGCCCTTCTATCTCCCAAACCCTCTAATCTTAAAGTTTCCTTAAAATCTAATTTTAATTAAGGTAGTTGCCATCTTAGCATTGTTTAAAAAAAATTAGAAAGATGTTTTTTCCTTAAAGGTGCCGTTGTTATCAAACATATTTCAAGTCCATAAATCTTTCGCCAAATATAAATCCATTTGTAGTTCCGATCTAATTATAAAAGAAGCAGTTTTTGTAAAAGTTGAGTTTCTTGCTGAACTTTATAACCAAGTTTTGTAACCATGTCTCTGCAAAATTCCTTCCTCCACGATTGCTGTTGCTGTTATCGTTCATGTTTCCGCTCCCACTGTAGCTCCAGATGTGAATTCAAAAGTGTCTCTACCAGATAGAATCCAACGTATACAAACTTAGATGCCAATGTCCTCCTCTCTTCATGAAGTTAGGAAGATTACAAAGAGAGTCCATCCTTGCAAGATACACAACCAATAAATATTTATTTTCAGTGTCAGATGTGTGGAATGAACCAAACAAAACAAGAAATCAGTTGTTAGTATATTTTCAAGGAAGCTATCTTCCTTCCTTCCTTCCTTCCTTCCTTCCTTTCTTCCTTCCTTCCTTCCTTCCTTCCTTCCTTCCTCCTTCCTTCCTTCCTTCTTTACTTACTTACTTGCTTACTTGCTTACTTGCTTACTTGCTTACTTGCTTACTTGCTTACTTGCTTACTTGCTTACTTGCTTACTTGCTTACTTGCTTAATTGCTTAATTGCTTAATTGCTTAATTGCTTAATTACTTACTTACAGATATCCAGTACCAGATCAAGACAAATAGCATTGAGTTTCTCCATGTTGGAATGATAAAAGTATACACTCACATAAATTATGGGAGGGGGGAATTAAAAATCCAAGTCCCTGCTCTATGCCATATCTCTAATGGACAGTTCTTAGAATAGCAGAATATAAGACACAGCTCTTTTCAAAGTACTATGGAAATTGTAATTGCCAGTTTGCCTTACAATTGTTACCTCATATAGGATAGATTAATATTTGAAGCTTTTTTAATAAAGACACATAACTGATCTCTAATATTCTCTCTCTAATATTCAGTCTTGCATTTTGAGAACTCATTTAACACTAACCAGCTGAGTACAAAATGCCATAGTCTTTTTGAAACAGGAAACCAGGGCTTGGTTAATTGCAACTAAACTCATTATTTTCTGTTCCATTCTGTTTCAAGATTACTTTCTTACCTTGTTAATGACCCATTTATTAGCTCCTACTTTAAAATTCCCAGTACATTAGTTAAATTGGCCTCTCTCCAGATCACCTATTTTTAATGGGAAAACTTCAGCTTTTTGTTAATTAGGAAAAGACTCGGATAAAAGTTGACAGGATATCATTAGTAAACCTAACTCACTCTGTTCTTCCGTTCATTTAGGCAGCTATTATGAAAATGGAGACAATTTTGGTGCAGTGGTTGAGTTCTACTACCCTTATGGGCATGAAATGCTGGTTGTTGTGAGGAAAGGGGGAAGAGGAAAGAGTGTTATCTATGTCAGTGTTTCCCAACTTTGGCAACTTGGAGATATTTGGACTTCAACTCCCAGAATTCCCCAGCCAGCGAATGCTGGCTGGGGAATTCTGGGAGTTGAAGTCCAAATATCTCCAAGTTGCCAAGGTTGGGAAACACTGATCTATGTTCACTGCCTTGAAATATGTATACAAATAATAAAGGTGGAATGAAAATCTAACACTCAAATACACACACTGGTGGCTTCATCTTTCACCAATCTAAGTCACGGTACATATTGGGTTGCTTTTATAAAAGCATAATTAAAAAGAAAAATAAAACTACCAGAAGCCCATATAAAATAGTGGGAAAACAAAAAAAATTAAAGCGAATAAAGTACAAGAAAGGGAAAAAACATAAAAGAAAAATAGAAAAGAAAGAAGATAAAAATAGAACTGTTTGCCATCTTCTTTAGAGCAGTTTTAATTACAATTATAAATTTATATTTTCTCTAAAGTTACACCGTGTCTCTTTTCTTTTTATAATCTATTCTGTCTAATTATCAAAAGCATAAATAAGTTTATTTGTTTTCTGTTTTCCACGAAAAGTCCACAAGGCATTTCCAATCAGCAATAAATATAGACATTGTATTTTCTCTAATTGAAGTGAATTTGGCCACCTCGCCAAGTTACATCATCTTCACCAACTATTCCTCCCTTGTATGTATAGTGTATTTTTTCTATCCTTCTGCCTACAATAATTTTGTTACATTTACCATACACAAAATGTTCCACAAAAACCAAGTTTTGCAACTGTTTGTCCATCAGACGTCTGGTTATATATAAGTGAGATCAGTAGACTTCCGATCTCACTTATATATTAATATTTACAGTCGTTTGAATCAGTGCATGTGTTTAATCTAAAACTTTTTAATTTTTTTTGCACAAGCATGATAAAATTTCTTATTTACATTTCAAACATGAACTAGGAGTGCCTTAATATATTCTAGATAATTTGCAGGAGAGGCGGAGTAACGACACGGACACAAGAGCTGGATTTAAAACTGGGTCATTTTTATTAATTAAATTTGCATAATTTATTTAAATAAATTTGCATAATTAGCATAATTAACTATAACCCTAACAAGGACCCGGGGTGGAAAATGACGTCAGATAAACTTCCGGGGCAACTTATGGGTGTAGCTCCATGCTAACCCAGGTGAGGGACCACTCCCTCACCTGAGACATTGCCATGCACTTGCATGTGGGAGGTCCCGCCGGCTAACCCCTACCAGGGGAATTAAATGTGTGGGACCCAAAGACAGGTTCCCCCCAATTGCTCAGGTCGCTCACACCACAAGCCTTTGGAGAGAACCTGTCAATCATCCCCAAAGATGCCCAACGGAGAACACGCAGTTGCTAAACCACCACCCAGTTTTCCGCCCCTAACCTGCCTACCCAAATGACCAAAGGTAAGCCAATTAACCTAAGCAGGGTCAAAGCACCCCCTAACCGCTTATCCATCTCCACAGTGTGGAATAGGCGAAAAAATGATCTTGGCAAATGCCAAGACCGCCAAAAATTCCTATTCAGCCCCCGAGGGCGACCCCAAGTGGCACACTGCAAGATAGGGAGGGTGGGTGGGTGTTTGCTGCTCAGCCGAGTCCGCGGCGAAAAGGCAGAGCCCGAGCCTGCTGGCCCTTATATAGGGCTCGCAGGCTCCTCCCCGGACTCGTGACCGGGTAGGCCGAAGCCACCCAATATTTTGGCCGAGATCTCGCGAAGCCTCGCGAGATCTCGGCCCTTTCCCCAAGATGGCGGCAACGCCGGCAGCCCTATCCCCAGGCCCTCCCGCAAAAGCGCCGGGGGATGAAGACACCCAGCGGTATTCTTGGAAGGCATATGCCAGTGGTGCGTCATTTTATAAAAATTCTTTTTAAGAATATGTGTAATTGTACCATAATTTTTTATCTTGTGTAGATTTCAGTCATAACACAACACAAATCTCAATCCTTTCAATCAAATATTAATATCACAACAAATATCCCATTTTTCTATTATTATAACCAAACTTGTAGTGCCCTTTATCATACATTCTTTCACGTGTACTTGTTTTAAATTTCAATAAGGTTTATACATTTATGTCTTTATTATATATACATAATTCCATTTTTCCACTCATAATGTTGAAAACCATAAGCTCCTTTGTCTTTTAACATTTTCTAATAACTATAAACAAGAAAACGATTGGCAACTATGTCTCTCTACCATCACTTCTTCCCTTGAATTTATTTTGTTATTATTATTCCCCCTTAACAAAATTTGAGATTTAGAGCAATTCCTTCAAATATTATGAGGGTGTTTCCTCCCATCATAAGCAGTGTTGAAAAGAAAGGAGTAAGCAAAAGAGTTACTTTAATGGCCATATAGTTCTGCGTTAAATTTAATAGCAGTGTATTTCTGGATCAAATCCAGAAATCTTGAGGTCAAGATGTTAATGGAGCTCTGATGTGGTTGTGTGTGATTTAAGGTAATGAAATTGTTACTGGGAATCCAGACTCAGCTTTTGTTTTATCTCTTCCAACTGATCTTAATAATTGCTTTATGTTTTCATCTTTGTTTGCCACCCAGATTTCCCCTGGTAGATGAGAAACCATATACATTTTTTAATAGATAAAATTAATAATTCAAATCATTAGGATGCTATCCTTGCAGCTACCTCAATCGCCAAGGTAACCTTAGACAGCAGTTTTAACTAGCGCAAGTCATCAAACTAAATATTTCAAAATTAAACAATATACCAGTACTAAGCAAATACAGAATGTGAGCTAAAGACAGAATCTGAGTCTTTGGTGTATTTTATTCAGTCTAGTTGCAAAGAACATGTTAACCTAATTGGGTCAATGGAACAAAATACTGAAAATATTAAAATAGTTTCGCCACTAGGAAAGTACAGTGATCCCTCGAGTTTCGCGATCTCGAGTATTGCGAAACGCTATATCGCGAGTTTTCAACCCGGAAGTAAACTCCACCATCTGCGCATGCGTGCCCTTCCACGCATGTGTAGATGGTGGAGTTTCCCCGCCGGGCAGAGGCTTCCCTGGGTCTTCCCCCTCTTTCTCTATGTTGCTTCTTCCTCTCTCACACTCTCTTCCTCCCTCTCTCATCTCTTTCTTTCCTTCTCTCTCTTTCTCTATCTCTCCCCCTCTTGCTCTCGAGCGGCCGCCTAGCAGCTGATCTGCTCGGCAGCGCAGCAGCAGCGAGGAGCCGAAGATCTTCGGCTCCTCGCTGGTGCTGCGCTGCCGAGCAGATCAGCTGCTAGGCGGACGAAGCGGGGGAGGGGGGAAGCGAAGGCGCGGCGATGGGCAAGGGCTGCCAGTGAGCCTTCTCCGTCCCTTTCCTGCTGCACCGGTCTGGGGCCAAGTGGGCGGGGGGCGGCCGGGACCTCGCCTGTCTCCGCCGCCCGCATCGCCCCTCCGGCGGGCCGGCCTCCCCCGCCCGCCTCTGCTGCAGCCGCCACCGCCTCCCCGACTGGTACAAAAGGGCCCCGCCCGCCCCGCCCCGAAGCTTACCTTGCGGCGGGATTCAAAGTGCTGGGGTGGGGGGGTGTCACTTCGCCGCTCGTGTCCTGGCTAAACCGGGCGGCAGGAGACAGGCTTTGAGTTTTTGGCTGCGGGGGGAGAAGTAGGACTTTCCTAACTCCCTCCCCCCGCAGCCAAAACTAAAAGCCTGTCTCTTTTTTCTTGCGGCGAGCCCAAGCCGTTCCTTTCTCGACCGCAGCCGAGCTTCCCTCGGCCCCCTTTGGCCCCGTCACCTCCTCCCCGCCTGCCTTTCCTCGCCAAGCGCACGAAAAAAAAGAGAGAAGGCTTCTACCAGAAGCCGGGGACGGCCGGCAGGGGCATGAAGGATCTCCCCGCTGGCCTCGGGAGCGCGTGGGAGGCTCCGCCCCGCCAGGGTTCCTCTCCATGAGGGAGTCCGCCGAGCTGCCCGTCTTCAATTCGCCGTCTCACCCGGGCTCCCGATCCTGCTGGGCGGCGAGGAGACTCGGCGGGGAGCGCGCACGTCAGGGACCCAGAGCGCCCTTGTGGCCGCGCTCGCCATGCCGGTTTCCCCTCAGGAGACGCGCCTGAGTGGCGAATTGAAGACGGGCAGCTCGGCGGACTCCCTCATGGAGAGGAACCCTGGCGGGGCGGAGCCTCCCACGCGCTCCCGAGGCCGGTGGTGAGATCCTTCATGCCCCTGCCGCCCGTCCCCGGCTTCTGGTATCTCTGTGGGGGGGGGGGGGAGGCGGCTGCTTGAAAACCCCTGACCTCCATCGCCTCCCCCCCACGGCACAAGGCGAGCACACAGGCGGCGGGGACACAGGCGGCGGGGACTGCCCTGTCCCCCTGTCCCCCTGCGCAAAACTACGCAGCCCCAGATCGCTCGCTTCTCCAGCCAGCAAAGCCGACTGCCCGGCTTTGCTGGCTGATGCAGGAAAGGAAAGCGTCACATTTAAAAAGCACGCCGGCCTCGGGAGCGCGTGGGAGGCTCCGCCCCGCCAGAGACGGCGAATTGAAGACGGGGGCTGCGAAGGGGCGCACGCGGCAGAGCTCCGGCGGAGGAGAGGTGGCGGGGAGAAGCTCTCTCTCCCTCCCCCCCCCCCGGAAAAAAGAAAGCAGCCCCAGCCAAAGACGCCCAGCGAGAAAGAGACCTCCTCGCCGACTTTTCTCGGCTGCTGTCCACGCCCGGCTCTCTTGGCAGGCAGAAGCAACAAGTCCGGCTCGGAGGCCTCTTTCTCGCTGGGCGTCTTTGGCTGGGGCTGCTTTCTTTTTTCCGGGGGAGGGGGGGAGGGAGAGAGAGCTTCTCCCCGCCACCTCTCCTCCGCCGGAGCTCTGCCGCGTGCGCCCCTTCGCAGCCCCCTCGCTCCTTGTCCCGACAGCCCCCCCCACCGCAGCACTTTGAATCCCGCCGCTTCTGCTGGATACGGGCGGTGGGTGGGACCAGCGGCGCGGAAGCCAGGGCTGTGGCAGCTCGCCCCCCCCATCGCCCGTATCCAGCAGAAGCGGCGGGATTCAAAGTACACTGGGGTGGGGGGTGTCCCGACAGCGGCAGGTGAACGGGGCGAGCGAACGAGGCGAGCGGGGGTGAACGAGGCGGGCGAATGGAGCGGGGGGGGGTGAACGAGGCGGGCGAACGAGGCAAGCGGGGGGGCGAACGAGGCGAGCGGGGGGCGAACGAGGCAAGCGGGGGGTGAACGAGGCGGGCGAATGGAGTGGGGGGGGTGAACGAGGCGGGCGAACGAGGCGGGCGAACGAGGCAAGCGGGGGGGCGAACGAGGCAAGCGGGGGGGCGAACGAGGCGAGCGGGGGGTGAACAAGGCGGGCGAACGAGGCGGGTGAACGAGGCAAGCGGGGGGCGAACGAGGCGAGCGGGGGGTGAACGAGGCAAGCGGGGGGGGCGAACGAGGCGAGCGGGGGGTGAACGAGGCAAGCGGGGGGGGCGAACGAGGCGAGCGGGGGGTGAACGAGGCAAACGGGGGGGGCGAACGAGGCGAGCGGGGGGGCGAACGAGGCAAGCGGGGGGGCGAACGAGGCGAGCGGGGGGTGAACGAGGCAAGCGGGGGGGCGAACGAGGCGAGCGGGGGGTGAACAAGGCGGGGCGAACGAGGCGGGTGAACGAGGCAAGCGGGGGGCGAACGAGGCGAGCGGGGGGTGAACGAGGCGAGCGGGGGGCGAACGAGGCGAGCGGGGGGTGAACGAGGCAAGCGGGGGGGCGAACGAGGCGAGCGGGGGGCGAACGAGGCAAGCGGGGGGGCGAACGAGGCGAGCGGGGGGCGAACGAGGCAAGCGGGGGGGCGAACGAGGCGAGCGGGGGGGTGAACGAGGCAAGCGGGGGGGGCGAACGAGGCGAGCGGGGGGCGAACGAGGCAAGCGGGGGGGGCGAACGAGGCGAGCGGGGGGCGAACGAGGCAAGCGGGGGGGCGAACGAGGCGAGCGGGGGGTGAACGAGGCAAGCGGGGGGGCGAACGAGGCGAGCGGGGGGCGAACGAGGCAAGCGGGGGGGGCGAACGAGGCGAGCGGGGGGTGAACGAGGCGAGCGGGGGGGCGAACGAGGCGAGCGGGGGGGTGAACGAGGCAAGCGGGGGGGGCGAACGAGGCGAGCGGGGGGCGAACGAGGCAAGCGGGGGGGCGAACGAGGCGAGCGGGGGGTGAACGAGGCAAGCGGGGGGGCGAACGAGGCGAGCGGGGGGGTGAACGAGGCAAGCGGGGGGGGCGAACGAGGCGAGCGGGGGGTGAACGAGGCAAGCGGGGGGGCCAACGAGGCGAGCGGGGGGCGAACGAGGCAAGCGGGGGGGCGAACGAGGCGAGCGGGGGGTGAACGAGGCAAGCGGGGGGGCGAACGAGGCGAGCGGGGGGGTGAACGAGGCAAGCGGGGGGGCGAACGAGGCGAGCGGGGGGTGAACGAGGCAAGCGGGGGGGGCGAACGAGGCGAGCGGGGGGGTGAACGAGGCGGGCGAATGGAGCGGGGGGGGGTGAACAAGGCGGGGGAACGAGGCGAGCCAACGAGGCGAGCGGCAAACGGCGGGCGGGCATCAGCGAGGATCCGAGGCCGCGGGGAAGACCCAGGGAAGGTTCCTTCGGCCGCCTAGCAGCTGATCTGCTCCGTAGCGCAAGGAGCCGAAGATGGGGTTTCCCCTTTGCGTGGGCGGCTGGGAAACTCCAATCTTCGGCTCCTCGCTGCTGCTGCGCTACCGAGCAGATCAGCTGCTAGGCGGCCGAAGGAACCTTCCCAGGGTCTTCCCCACCTCCCACACGCAAACCCCACCATCTGCATGAAAAAAAATGGCGCGCATGCGCAAATGATGTTTTTACTTCCGCGCCGCTACTTCGCGAAAAATCGATTATCGCGAGGGGTCCTGGAACGGAACCCTCGCGATAATCGAGGGACCACTGTATTGCATTAAATAGATAATGAAAATAGTATTAGATAAAAACAATTGTGCCGTTAGGACAATAATGTTTTGGAGTAAACATCCTTTTTTAGCAAATTTCAACATTGCAAAGAGGTTGTTTTAAGATGGTCAAATCCAAAAGGATAGTCACCAAAATACAATACTAGCATTAAAATAAATACTTTCTCCTACAGCAAAATAACAAAGGTAGAAAACCAACAGTCAGAATAGCTGATCACTAACTTCCATTTATCATTTGTGTTGAGTATTACTATTCTCAGCAAGTACAACAGATCAGCAGTCATCACCAAGACAGTCTCAAGAGCAGAGAAAAATATATATACTGAAGAGAAGGGCAGAGAAATAAATTGGAGGCAACACTTGAAAGGTCAAATAGGTTAGATCCACAAAGTCCTGATGGAAAGTCAGCTAGCTAAGAGGCTAATAGAGAAAGGTAGTAGGTATGAGTGGTTTGACCCTACAAATTTGTATCAGATTTTTTGTCACTTTTAAGTAAGAAGCTAATTGAAGCTCTTAAAAGGTTATCTAATCCCATGCATCATAATTTCTTACTCTACTACATGGAAATGAAAATCGCTAACAAATGGAAAGAATTACATATAGTTTTGATAACCAGTTGTTGTACAAAACCTGTACTTAAGTGTTGGTAATGACCTTTAAAGCTCTACATGGCATCGGACCAGAATATCTCTGGAACCGCCTTCTACCTCACGAATCCCAGTGGCCGATACGGTCCCACAGAGTTGGCCTTCTCCAGGTCCCGTCGACTAAACAATGTCATTTGGCAGGCTCCGGGGGAAGAGCCTTCTCTGTGGCGGCCCCGGCCCTCTGGAATCAACTCCCCCAGAGATTAGAACTGCCCCCTCCCTCCTTATCTTTCGCAAATTACTTAAGACCCACCTGTATTGCCAGGCATGGGGGAACTGAGACACCTGCCCCAGACTTTTTATATTTTATGTTTGGTATGCGTATGTTGCATGGTTTTTAAATGATGGGGGTGCCATAGGTTCACCATCAGTGGCATATATGTTAGATTAAAGATGAAAAAAATCTGAAGTAGTCCATTTTGGTCTATTTTTTTTTACATTTCAAAATTGTGGGATTTTAACAAGGGTGCGTATACTGTTTATATCCACTGTAAATTGCTAGAGGTGGTGAGAGTCATTCCTGATTTAGAAGCTGAAAGTGATGTTCTAAAAGTCACTGTGGAAATATGTGATGCAAATTAAACTCTGTGACAACTTCGAGCCATTTAACAGGATTGGAAAGGAATTAGCAAATAGGCCACCAAGCATGATAATTGTATCAGCTGAAACAGGCAGAACTAGGATGTGATCAGGTTGGTTTCAGCTGTTAACCACAGCTTTTATGCATGAAAAAGTTGTGGAGAGGAGAGGGCAATCCTTAATGTAAGCTATTTAGATGCCGTAAGAGTTGCTTACAGCATTTAAAATCTACTTTGAATATTAGCATTATGAAACTTGAAGATATCATAAAAAGTGTGAGTTTGTATGCACTGACAGTTATGTGACACCAGAAAAATGAATTTGTTTTTTCTATGACTTCAGTTGAAAGGTGGCAAATCAGGTTGAAAGAATGAGCACTAAGGATAAAGGAATTTGGGAAAAGCAGGAGAAACTTTTTGTGACTGCAGTAGTTGTCATTGGATCGTGAACTAGGTCTATCCACATAATTGATCAGTGAAATGAATATAACTGGCTCAGACTTGAATTGTGGAGCTCTTGGTATACTCCTAGTTTGATTGTTTGATTGTAGATGTTTCATCATACATGCAGATGTTTTATTATTTTAGGCTACTATTTCCTATAGTAATAGTTGGTCTATATGCTACTATGATGTGTAACAACAATCAATGGCAATATAATCCTTTTTCATAGCTTGTGCTTCTTGTACTTGATAAAGTTGTATGGGTATCCATTTTGTTTGTTCTATAAACAGTCTGTTTCCCTTTTTGGTGTTCTGGATTGCTGTAATGAATTTGTATTTGTCTAAATAATTTTCTTGCACATAGCTCTTGTGGGAGGTGGTTACTTTGATAATGAAGAACTTGGTTACCGTAAGTCATTTTTCAATAGACTTGTTTTTAATTTACTATCAATTCCTCTACTGTTAAGGATATCCAGAAAGGGGTATTGTTTTCTTTTTCCCTTGCACTTTTATTATTTATTTATTCAAAGTGTTGGTTATGACCTATAAAGCCCTTCATGGCACCGGACCAGATTATCTCAGGGACCGTCTTCTGCTGCACGAATCCCAGCGACCAGTAAGGTCCCACAGAGTGGGTCTTCTCCGGGTCCCGTCAGCTAAACAATGTCACTTAGTGGGACCCAGGGGAAGAGCCTTCTCTGTGGCGGTCCCGGCCCTCTGGAACCAACTCCCCCCAGAGATTAGAATTGCCCCCACCCTCCTTGCCTTTCGTAAGCTGCTTAAAACCCACCTCTGCCGCCAGGCATGGGGGAATTGAGATACGCTTTCCCCCTAGGCCTTTACAATTTTATGCATGGTATGTCTGTACGTATGTTTGGTTTTATAATAAGGGTTTTTAACTGTTTTAGTATTGGATTATTATTATATGCTGTTTTATTGCTACTGTTAGCTGCCCCGAGTCTGCGGAGAGGGGTGGCATACAAATCCAATAAATAAATAAAATAAATAAATAAATTACTTTGAAGATGTTGTTGTTTCATGCATTCTCTCCAGTTCCTTGTTTATTTTGGCATAGGTGCCATCTACATACAAGTTACTGATCATTGATCCTTCTCATTCTGCAGCAAAAATTTCAAGCCTTAATGAAGCTTGTATAACATGTGCCAACAGCAGTTCTAATCCAAAATTTATTTCATGGGGCTTCCCACTGTAGCCCAATAATTGATGTAATTAGTTCTCTGCATACCTGGATTGAAAATAGGGACCATCCTGATTCAAATAGTCCACTGATTTGCCAACACAGATATGTTTCTGAATCATAAGATGCTTTTACAATTATGCTGGCTGAGGATAGCGGGAGATAGTCCAACACATCTGGAAGAAATTAGCTTAAAGCTTGAACTTTAAAACTAGCTGGTATTAAGATGTCAGACAGAAACAGTATTTGAATTAAGAGTGACCTCTATGCTCTTTGGATATATGCAAACAATCAGTATTTCCACTGCCAAACCATTTAAATTCAATTTAAAATACATTTTAAATTACTATGGGTAGCTGGAAGCATTTTCAAATGTAATCAGACATCAGAAACCATAACCACAGGCATCTTTGCTAGCCTGTAGTATTTTCACAGAGCCACTTATTTATATATTTAGCATATGGCATATTGTACATGGACTAGTGTCTATGTTAATATTTCATCTAGAAAATCACTAAAGTGCCACTAAACAATTATAGCTTATTCTTTCTGAATATTAGCTGCGCACCGAAAACTGTCATCTAATCAGTGCGTAGCCAATAGCTGAGAGTCTTATTTTGCTCTCTGTGTTAAGCACACATTTTTTTCCAGCTTTATACAGTATATATATATATTTTAAAAAACAGTGTTTACATGTTTCAGCTGGTGATGAACTGAGGTGCCTTTCAAACTAACGCATGGTGATGAAGAACCATTGTGGTGCAGTGGTCAGAATGCAGTACTACAAGCTATTTCTGCCGACTGCCAGGTGCTAGCAACGAGCCGGGGTGGCGCAGCAGGTAGAGTGCTGTACTGCAGGCCACTGAAGCTGACTTGTAGATCTGAAGGTCAGAGGTTCAAATCTCATCACCGGCTCAAGGTTGACTCAGCCTTCCATCCTTCCGAGGTGGGTAAAATGGGGACCTGGATTGTGGAGGCAATAGGCTGGCTCTGTTTAAAAAAGTGCTATTGCTAACATGTTGTAAGCCACCCTAAGGAGAAGGGTGGCATAAAAATCGAATAAATAAAATAAATAAATAAATAAATTTGGCAGTTCAATTCTCACCTGCTCAAGGTTGACTAAGCCTTCCATCCTTCTGAGGAGGGTTAAAAATAATAGGTTGTTGGGGGCAATATGCTGACTCTAAACCACTTAGAGAGGGCTGTAAAACCTTTGAAGCAGAATATAGGTTTACTATTGCTATGTAGTTCTGCATTAAAATACTCAATAATGGCAGCATGCTGTTATGTGATGCAATCACAGAAATCTGGAAATAGCCAAGGATCACCTGTATTAACACACCACCCCTTTAAGCACAAGGTAACAATAGGCTGCTATTTGTAAAGTAACATTTGCTGCATATAAGCAGCATTTCCTTGTGCATGCATAACATGAACGAATCACAGAAATCAGAATTCCTTGCACTTGTAATCCCTTGGTTACAACTCTATATGATTAATGAAGAATCAACTTGCTCAAGTACAGCATCAAGATCATGCTGCCGTATGCGGAGCTGGAGATTCAGTTTAACCATTCTAGAGACTGTAAAAGATTGGATAAGACAAAGGAGCCTGAAACTGAATGCTGAAAAGATGGAGTTACTATGTATATATATAAATTGTTCCTTGCAAAATCCTCATGGGATTCCAGCTCCTGAATTGGATTTAAATTGGGTTGCATAGTCATCTTGAACAGCGAGTCTATGAATTGATGGAGGGAGAGCTCCTACAGTGCAAAAACGGGCACTTCGCTGGCAACGGAAGTCCAGAGTTGGGACCTCGAAACCCCACCTCCAGACTTCAGTGTTTTGTGATGCTGCAATTTCGCTGAGGCTCCCCTCGCTGGGAAACCCCACCTCCGGACTTCCGTTGCCAGCGAAGCACCCGTTTTTGCGATGCTGGGATTCCCTTGCTGGGATTCCCCTGCAGCATCACAAAAACACGGAAGTCCGGAGGTGGGGTTTCCCATGGAGGGGAGCCTCAGGAGAATCCCAGCAGCACAAAAATGGGTGCTTCGCTGGCAATGGAGGTCCAGAGGTGGGGTTTCTCAGCAAGGGGAGCCTTTGCCTGGCAATGGAAGTCCGGAGGCAGGGCATCCCAGTGGTGGCAGGTTCGTAAGGTGAAAATAGTTCAGAAGAAGAGGCAAAAAAATCTTAAACACTGGGTTCGTATCTCGAAAAGTTTGTATGTTGAGGGGTTTGTAAGATGAGGTATCACTGTATATACATACATACACACAGACACACATACTTTTGTGTGTTTGTGTGTGGGGTTTTTTTGTGTGTGTATGTACATTCCAGAGATCGTGATGGCTACTGCCTCTTTATTTATAAGTATACTTGGAACTCACATTTTCAGGACAATTCTGTCTGTCTGTCTGTCTGTTGCTCTCTCTCTCTCTCTCTCTCTCTCTCTCTCTCTCTCTCTCTCTCTCTCTCTCTCTCTCTGAATATGGTTACATATTTTTGTTGATAAGTATAAGTGAAAAGGAAGGGAGCCTAGTATACATCTATTTTAACCTTATTATGGTCTCATCGGCTAGACATACCTTACTGGCATTTGAACCTGTAGTGTTCTCATGCAAGGCAGGATATTAATCTCTGAGCTACAGGCTCGCCTCTGAATCAGCTTTTACCAGGGAAGAGCCATATGTATTTTTTGTCGAAATACAGATACACACACACACACACACGTACATACATACATACATACATACATACATACATACATACATAGGCATGCAAGATTAATAACAAAAATTGATATATATTTTTATGGCCAGGGGCTGTAGTTAATACTTTAAGAATTTTTTTCTGTTTCTGCTATGATGGGTAGATTTTTTTTTCATGCTTTTGTAAACTATATTTTAGGGTCTTACTGACTTTTGGCAAATTCATCAGTGTGATAAGAATAACCAGCAACCAGTTCCAAATAGAGGGAAGGGATTAGGAAAACAGATTGCCCATATCTACTAAAAAAAAACAGGAAAAGAAAGGTATGAAAAAAACCTAAGCTGAAAATAAATTTCAGTTATTTTATTTATTTATTTAATTTATTATTTAGATTTGTATGCCGCCCCTCTCCGCAGACTTGGGGCGGCTCACAACAAAGTGAAAACAATTTACAACAAATCTAAATTACTGTTTAAAAATATTTAAAAGACCCCATTTTCTAAACACACATACATACAAACATACCATTCATAAATTGTATATGCCCGGGGGAGATGTCTCAGTTCCCCCATGCCTGACGACAAAGGTGGGTCTTAAGGAGCTTACGAAAGGCAAGGATGGTAGGGGCAGTTCTAATCTCCGGGGGGAGTTGGTTCCAGAGGGTCGGGGCCGCCACAGAGAAGGCTCTTCCCCTGGGGCCCACCAACCAACATTGTTTAGTTGACGGAACCCGGAGTTAACTGATTGTCTTATTTGAAATATATCAATCTGCTATAATAATCTGAAGATTCCAATTTATTTTCCGCCACCTCTGGAATCATAATGAATGTACAGTGATCCGCCGATTATCGCGAGGGTTCCGTTCCAAGACCCCTCGCAATAATCGATAATTCGGGATGTAGTGGTGCGGAAGTAAAAACACCATCTGCGCATGCGCGCCCCTTTTTCCATGGCAACGGGGAAACCCCATCTTCGGCTCCTCGCTGCTGCCGCACTGCGGAGCAGATCAGCTGTTGGGCGGCCGAAGGAACCTTCCCCGGTCTTCCCGCCGCCCAGGCAAAGGGGAAACCCCAAGATCGCTTGCCGCTTGCCCGTCACCCGCTCGCCCGGCCGCTCGCTTGCCACTTGCCCGTTTGCCCGCCCGCCTGCTTGCTTGCCGCTTGCCCGTTCGCCCGCCCGCCTGCTTGCTTGCCGCTTGCCCGTTCGCCCGCCCGCCTGCTCGCTTGCCGCTTGCCCGTTCGCCCGCCCGCCTGCTCGCTTGCCGCTTGCCCGTTCGCCCGCCCGCCTGCTCGCTTGCCGCCTGCCCGTTCGCCCACCCGCCTGCTCGCTTGCCGCTTGCCCACCCGCCTGCTCGCTTGCCGCTTGCCCGTTCGCCCGCCCGCCTGCTCGCTTGCCCGTTCGCCCACCCGCCTGCTCGCTTGCCGCTTGCCCGTTCGCCCACCCGCCTGCCGCTTGCCCGTTCGCCCCGCCCGCCTGCTTGCTTGCCGCTTGCCCATTCGCCCGCCCGCCTGCTTGCTTGCCGCTTGCCCGTTCGCCCGCCCGCCTGCTCACTTGCCGCTTGCCCGTTCGCCCGCCCGCCTGCTCGCTTGCCGCTTGCCCGTTCGCCCGCCCGCCTGCTCGCTTGCCGCTTGCCCGTTCGCCCGCCCGCCTGCTCGCTTGCCGCTTGCCCACCCGCCTGCTCGCTTGCCGCTTGCCCGTTCGCCCGCCCGCCTGCTCACTTGCCGCTTGCCCGTTCGCCCGCCCTCCTGCTCGCTTGCCGCTTGCCCGTTCGCCCGCCCGCCTGCCGCTTGCCCGTTCGCACCGCCCGCCTGCTCGCTTGCCGCTTGCCCATTCGCCCGCCCGCCTGCTCGCTTGCCGCTTGCCCGTCACCCGCTCGCCCGGCTGCTCGCTTGCCGCTCGAGAGCAAGAGGGGGAGAGATAGAGAAAGAGAGAGAAGGAAAGAAAGAGATGAGAGAGGGAGGAAGAGAGTGTGAGAGAGGAAGAAGCAAGATAGAGAAAGAGAGAGAGAAAGAAAGATGAGAAAGGAGGGGAGTGACGTCATCGGGTGGAAAAATCGCGATATAGCGATTCGCAATGATCGGGATCGCGAAACTCGGGGGATCACTGTATATCACAATTGCAAGTGAATAGACATATTTGAACAGTATAATCATAAATATGATGATAAGCTAAGAAAATATTTTATTTATTTAATTTATTTATTTTGTCCAATACACAATGAGGGTTTTAGTGGGTATATATCTATATACACATAGTAAAATACATGATGAAGGTTATAGAGGAGATACTCATAGTAAAATATATCTAAGAAATAATAGAAAAGAAGGTATAGTAATATAACATATCAATGAAAGAATAGAAGAGATATAGGAATAGAAGAAAGGTATAGGAGATATAGGAGATATATACAGTATATAGGAGATATATTGGCTGGAACATGCAAAAGTTACTTTCCAATTCCAAAATCCCTAGCAATTAGTAATTCAAGAATGATCCCCAGAACATTTGCCAATGTCTCATCTATAATCTCTGGTTTATTCCCAGCCCTGCGAAATCTAATATTTGTATGGTCATTTAAATTATCAGGAAAGTGCTTAGTCTGCCCACTTTTAAATTCTGTGGATGGTTCAAATCACAACAGTCATTCATTTGTGTAATTAAAAAAATAGAAATTATTATTTTAAAAACAAAGCAGCAAAAATACAGAGAAAGGAAGCAATGACTGACTGTATGTATCTTCAGCCATGAGATAACTGGCAAAGGACTGCCGAGGCAGATGCAGTGAAGGGTGGGGAGGAAACCAGTTACCTAGGCAACAGAGGAAGACAACAGTTGGAAGTCTGTTG
Source organism: Erythrolamprus reginae (assembly GCF_031021105.1). NCBI lineage: Eukaryota > Metazoa > Chordata > Lepidosauria > Squamata > Dipsadidae > Erythrolamprus > Erythrolamprus reginae. The sequence goes on along the minus strand of NC_091953.1, from coordinate 28,450,982 downwards.
GGGGAGAGAGCTACAAGATAGGGCTGCTGAGAAAGATTAAACACACTTTTTGAGATCTGTGGGAAAAGTTCTAGAGTTAACAGCCTGAAATTCAAAAGGATTGAATACGAAGAATGAGAATGAATCATCCCTGAGGGGGGGAAAAAACCCAGTAAAGAGCTAAACGGAGCTATCAGGATGAAGTGAGAATTTTGTTTGCTTGCTTGCTTTAAAAGGATACCTCCATATTGGGAATGAAAGCTTTCATTAAAAAGTATTGGTTATTTTAGCTATTCCAAATTAGGGAGGTTAAATATCACTCTTGCTCATACGTTATGCTTGCAGTCAGGGCCGCCATCAGGAATTTTGGGGCCCCATACAGCCTAAGTGTCTGGGGCCCCCCTCCCTTCTTCCTTCCTTCCTTCTCTTTTTCTTTCTTTTTTCTCTCTTTTTTATTTTCCTTCCTTCCTTCTTTCCTCCCTCCTGCCCCATCCCCTTCCTTCCTCTTTCTTTCTTTCTCTTTCTTTTTCTTTCTTTCCTTTTTTCTATTCTCTTTCTTTTCCTCCCTCCCTCCCTCCCTCCCCAGTGGTAGTGATGCCAGAACGCCCTTCCCTGGGGATGGGAGCCAGGGGGGGGGGGGCTCCACTGGTCTCCCTCGACAAGACCTTCAGCAACACACCAGCCCTGCTAGGCAGGCCTCTTAGCCCCACCTTGCCCCAAACACTGGCACTCTGCATAACCCATGCGGGGGCTTTGGCTTCCCCTCTGCAGAACAGAAGCTGGGGACCCCTCCCTCCACATACACCAGATCCCTATGGCCCATCCGAGGGCTGGCAAAATAGGTGTGCTCCCCCACCTGCTTTTCTCTCTCTCTCTCTCTTTTTCTCTCTCTCTCTCTTTTTCTCTCCCTTTCTCTCTCTTTTTCTCTTTCTCTTTTTATCTCTTTCTCTCCCTCTCTTTCTCTTTTTGTCTCCCTTTCTCTCTCTTTCTCTTTATATCTCTTTCTCTCTTTTGTCTCTCCCCCCTCTCTTTCTTTCTATCTCTCTCCCACCCTCTCTCTTTCACTTTATCTATCTCTTTCTCTCCCTCTCTCCCCTTCTCTCTTTCTTTCTTTCTCTCCCTCTCTCTTTCTCTCCCTCTTTTTCTCTCCCTTTATCTCTTTTTCTCTCTCTCTTTCTCTCCCTCTCTCTCTTTGTCTCTTTCTATCTCTTTCTCTCCCTCCCTCTCTCTTTCTCTTTTTATCTCTCTCTCTCTCTTTTCTCTTTCTCTCCCCCTCTCTCTTTGTCTCTTTCTATCTCTTTCTCTCCCTCCCTCTCTCTTCCTCTTTATCTCTCTCTCTCTTCTCTTTTTATCTTCCTTTCTCTCTTTTTCTCTCTCTCTTTCTCTCCCCCTCTCTCTTTGTCTCTTTCTATCTCTTTCTCTCCCTCCCTCTCTCTTTCTCTTTTTATCTCTCTCTCTCTTTTTCTCTCTATCTTTCTCTCCCCCTCTCTCTTTGTCTCTTTCTACCTCTTTCTCTCCCTCCCTCTCTTCCTCTTTTTATCTCTCTCTCTTTTTTCTCTTTTTATCTCCCTTTCTCTCTTTTTCTCTTTCTCTCCCTCCCTCTCTCTTTCTCTCTCTCTCTCTTTCTTTCTTTCTCCCTTTCTCTCTCTCTTTCTCTCCCCCTCTGTCTCTTTCTATCTCTTTCTCTCCCTCCCTCTCTCTTCCTCTTTTTATCTCTCTTTCTCTCTTTTTTCCCTCTTTTTATCTCCCTTTCTCTCTCTTTCTCTCCCCCTCTCTCTTTATCTTTTTCTATATCTTTCTCTCCCTCCCTCTCTCTCTTTTTATCTCTCTCTCTCCCCCCTCCCTTTCTTTCTATCCCTTTCTCTCTCTCTCTTTCTCCCCCCTCTCTCTGAAGTGGGGAGGGCCGGGTTGGCACCAACGGAGCTCGAGACGGGGTGCAAAAGCAAACTACTCTGCCAGACCGGGCCCGGATGAAGCGAGCACCCGGCCGCCCAAGCCTCGTTCCCCAATGCCGGCAGGGGCTCCGACCTTCGCCACGCACTTTACTTTATTCCGGGAGGATCGCGCTGCCAAAGGCTCCGTCGGAGCTTCGAGTCCTGGGCGTGCCTTTTTCTTGCAAATGCGTCCTGCTCCCGTTGGTTAGGCAGGCGGCCTGCAAGAGAGGGCCAGTACTGCGCCTGTGCTCACTGGGCACAAATTACTGCGGGCGCCAGGGCCCAGGGGGCTGGCAACCCCCCCCCCCATTTTTAAATTTGGCCGGGGCCCTGACGCCTCAGGGCTCGGTCGCTGCCACCAGGAATCCAGGAAACCGGGGTCAGGGGTCTCTGGGGCGTCGCACCGGGACGGCGCCTGGAATGTCGGGCGCGCGGGCTGACGCACGCTCTCCCCATCCCCTGCTGCCAGCCCAACCCAACCCGGAAAATTCAAAGTAAGAAAAACCTTCGCTCTTACTTTGAATGCTCCGGGCAGGCTAGCAGGGAGATGGAGAGAGCGCGGTGGGCCCCGCTGTGAGAATGCTTGCAGGGAAGAGAGGCGGAGCAGACGGGCGGGCGAGGGCAGCGGCGAGTAGCCACGGCGGCGCGAGGGGGCTAGAGGCGCGGGGGGGGGCGCGGCTTCGTGCGCGCCCTTGGAAAAGGATGCGCGGGGGGGCTTTGGGGGGACGCTGGCGCACGCGTGCGAAGCCTACAACTTGCGCTTGTGTTAAATTTTGTTTCTTTCCTAAGCAGCCTTCTTTTTTTACACAGAAGGCTGCTTAGGAAAGAAACAAAATTTAACACAAGCGCAAGTTGCAACCGCCACCCCGAAGGGGCTCCTACCTTCGCCGCACGCTTTACTCTGGGACTGGAGGACGGGAGGAGCCGAAAGCCACCGGGAGAGGACTGGGCTCAGCAGGAGAAGCGCCGGGCCCCCGCCATTATTCAATTTTCCCGGGCCCGGTACGCCCCTCCCAGTAATACCCGTCTATCGGCGGCCCTGCTTGCAGTATGTTTCTGAGTAATTTCCCCCCCCTGAAACTGGGTCTTTCTACCATGGACAGAACCCAGATTAGGAAATTAGGCAAATCAAAACATATTGACAGGAATAAACACTTCTTCTGAATGGAGACCTATAGAAACATAGAAGATTGACGGCAGAAAAAGACCTCATGGTCCATCTAGTCTGCCCTTATACCATTTCCTGTATTTTATCTTAGGATGGATATATGTTTATTTCAGGCATGTTTAAATTCAGTTACTGTGGATTTACCAACAAGTTTGTTCCAAGCATCTACTACTCTTTCAGTAAAATAATAATAGTAGCATAGTTTTGAATCAATGTAGCCGTTTTCTATGTATAGCAGAGAGATTTTCTAGAGCTGTAAAACTATCCATTCCACCCTCTTCTAAAATAAACATTGTGGTAGCATAAGGAAAAAAATAAAATATATGATGAATGGAAGAGGGCTGTCCAAATTATTGTCTCTTTGTAGAACATATTAGTTTCTTTAGAATTATAATGATCTTCTTGATTGCAATGTTGGAAGAATTTCTTCCGTGTAGTTTGATACCTGCCCAGGTTAAAATATCAGACACCATAAACAGAGTTCAAGAGTTTTATTCAGCATACAAGAGAAAAGCATTGAATGCATTGATCCCATTTGAGGGTTGCAAAACCACTTTGCAGTCAGGTGTAAATAACTAGTTTGTACATGTCTATTCTAGAAATGTAAAGTTTTACTTTCCTAATGAGAAATAGCTTAATTTCTCACACATTAATTGGCATACAGTGATACCTTGTCTTACAAACTTAATTGGTTCTGGGATGAGGTTCTTAAGGTGAAAAGTTTGTAAGACAAAACAATGTTTCCCAAAGGAATCAATGGAAAAGCGATTAATGTGTGCAAGCCCAAAATTCACCCCTTTTGTCAGCTGAAGCGCCCGTTTTTGCACTGCTGGGATTCCCCTGAGGCTCCCCTCCATGGGAAACCCTACCTCCAGACTTCTGTGATTTTGCGATGCTGCAGGGAATACCAGCAAAACCGAGCACTTCACTGGCAACGGAAGTCCAGAGGTGGGGTTTCCTAGCAAAGGGAGCATCAGTGAAATTGCAGCATCGCAAAAAACCCGAAGTCCTCGAAACCCCACCTCTGGACTTCCATTGCCAGTGAAGCACCCGTTTTTGCACTGCTGGGATTTCCCTGCTGAGATTCCCCTGCAGCATCACAAAAACACGGAAGTCCGGAGGTGGGGTTTCCCATGGAGGGGAGCCTCAGAGGAATCCCAGCAGCGCAAAAACGGGTGCTTCGCTGGCAATGGAAGTCTGGAGGCGAGGCATCCCAACGGTGGCAGTGGGTTTGTAAGGTGAAAATAGTTTGTAAGAAGAGGCAAAAAAATCTTAAACCCCAGGTTTGTATCTCGAAAAGTTTGTATGACGAGGCGTTTGTAAGATGAGGTATCGCTGTAATTTATTTCAGTGGCTATGATCTTATAATTTGTCCTTACATTCTTTTTTCATCTACATAGCAACTCTTTGGCTTGTATCTAATAGTAAGGAACTGACTTTCTTTTAAAAATGGCATTAGTTTGACTTTTTAAATTACTAATGATTATTTACACTTACTACAATAACTATTTTCTAACTTTATTGTTCCCACAACTAAATGTAATTTCTTGAGATAACCTGGAGAGGAATAAGTTTCACTCACAAGAAGAACCAAGAAAGATATTGTCAAAAGCTAGATTGCGAAGAAATATGAATTTCCATTTTAAACTTAGCAGTTTTTCTATTTTTGTTACTAATATATTTCAGGCAGCATTCAGTCAACAAGTCTTGATTTAGTACAATGCAATATGCCAAAAAGCTTCTAATTTAACTTTAGCTATTTTAAAACTTACTGCTTTCAGTAGATCTTCAGAAATACGTCTTGTAAATTGACATTCTGACATCTAGGGTAATAGGCATGCAGCATCAACAGCTCTGAGTTTTCCCTTTTCATTTCTGCAATGCATACATTAAATGTACATGATATTCACCTCCTTTGTCGCCTTTGAAATGGTGACAAACTCCAAAATTCTGTTACACAATCCAAACTTCGAAAATCCAATCGAGCAAGCAAAAATGTTTTTATATTTTTGGCATAATTTTAAGCCTTTCAGCTTATCTCAATTCCACAGTTACCTTTTTCAGTAGAAGCTGTAGTGAAAAAGAAAAACATAAGATTTTTCTTCCATTTTATTGTTCTCTGGAGCAAATCAATGCAAAATAGTCACTAATATATATTCTTTCCGGTAATTATGTAGAGAAGTGCCTACTGGAATTTATGGTATACTTGAACAACATTGTATGATGGTTCTTACAAGCAGTCGCTCATCCAGTTTTAATACTGTTTAGATTTCAATTAAAAATATAAAGAAGATTTTGAATGCTTAAACAAACACTACCCTTGGGTATCTTCACTCTTTTCAAGAAGGTCTCGGGTTCCACATGGGATATAAATTGTTCTGTCGGGCTCTCTGGTAGACTTCTTCCAAAAATTCACAGGTACAAATTTCAGACACACACACGTTTGAAAACTCAAAACAATGTTCTTTATAATGAAAAGTCACTTAAACTAAGCCCTCTTTTGGTATAGCAAAGAGCACTTGACTCCAAACAAACTGGTAATTTGTACAAGTCCCTTATCAGTTCTGTGATACTTAGCTTGCAGCTGTGAGGTAATTCACTGTCCTTCTTTCACAAAGTGAAACACACTTTGCTCTGGGTTAGTTTCAAAGCGGGGAAAAATCAGCACACAAAAGGTCAAACGCAGCAAAGCAGGCACGAAACACAACGATCAGATAATCCTCCACAATGGCCAAACCCACACGCTGCTATTTATAGCAGCCTCACTAATTACCACAGCCCCACCCAACCACAGGTGGCCTCATTTTCTGTGATAATAATTTCTCAGTTGTTGTTGCCTATGCATCGCTCTCCGCATGTGTGGCTGTATCATTAACTCTTGTTCTGAATCCAAGGAGGAGCTAGATAATTGATCTCCTTCTGAGCTGTCTGCCACACTCTCCTCCTCCCTGTCACTCATGTCTTCTTGGTCAGAGGAGCCTTCATCATCAGATTCCACCAGGGGCAATACAGGCCTGCAGCATGTGGATGTCTCCCCCACATCCACAGTCCTTGGGGCAGGAGGTGGGCCAGAGCTAACCACAACATAAATATATTTTTGGAAATAAAAATGATAGATGCTTTATATTAATGTGTTGTAGGGAAGGTGCCCAGAAAAAGGCAAAGGTAAAAGGAGGGATTTGCTATAATAATATAATAATATAAAGAGGGAGCAATAGAAAGTAATCACATCAGAATTACGTATTGTTGTATGAGTGTCTTATAACTAACTACATTCCCTATGGAAACTATTTTGTGAACATATCAGCTCATCGTAGAAGCCATTTTGTAGCTTCCAATTATTCAGCATGTTCTCAACATTTTAAATTCCTGCTGAGCTGTGAGAACATACCCTGTTCTTGTTATTATTTGTGCCTTTGAGTCAATATTGATTCTTGGTGACTGCCTGGAAAAATCTCTGGAGTTTTCTTGGCGAGATTTCAGATATGATTGCCATTACCTGCTACCTAGAGCTGAAAAAAAGTAACTAGCCCAAGGTCACCAAGCTGACTTAGGGCCCAAGAAAGGATTAGAGCTCATGGTATCCTGGTTTCTAGACTACTGCTTAACCATCACACTAAACTAGCTCTCTATAATCTATTATAGTTCAACAGTATAGGTTGTTCTCATGTTATGCTTATTATTCATTCCTCACACATAATGCCGTATTTCTCTTCCCACTTATCAGCACACTAAAAGCCATGGCAATACATTTATTTTAGTATTATGTTGTGCAAAATAGCTATGTGAAAATTGCACCTTTTACTGATCAGATTTTCTGCATTTATGTATTCTTTTTAAATTGTCTCACCTGGCTTTGAAGATGACAGTACTTTTTTATTTTTTAATCCTGTTAATGGAACAAATTAATTTAAAACCTAAAAGAACAGAATTAGTCCTTTTCTCACAGAATGATCAATTAGCAACAATATCTAGAAAGAGCTTATAATAATAATAATAATTTATTAGATTTGTATGCCGCCCCTCTCCAAAGACTCGTGGCGGCTCACAACAATAATAAAACAGTGTGACAATGTAAAAAAATCTAATATTAAACAACATCTAAAAACCCCTCATTTAAAAACCATACAACACACGCATTCCATACATAAAACTATAAAAAGCCTGGGGGAGATGTCTCAATTTCCCCATGCCTGGTGATATAGGTGGGTCTTAAGTAGTTTGCGAAAGACAAGGAGGGTGGGGGCAGTTCTGATCTCTGGAGGGAGTTGATTCCAGAGGGCTGGGGCCGCCACAGAGAAGGCTCTTCCCCTGGGGCGCACTAGACAACATTGTTTAGTTGACGGGACCCGGAGAAGGCCAACTCTGTGGGTCCTAATCGGCTGCTCGGATTCAAAAAGGAACTAGCCTTATTTCCCAAAGATATATCTATCCAAAACAATTGTTTAATACATTTTGTACAGGTAGTCTGATGCAATTGTTCATTTAGTGGCCATTCAATGTTGCAACAGCGCTGAGAAAAATGACTTATGACTGCTTTTCACATCTACAATCACTGCAGCATCCCCATAGTCATTCAGATACTTGACAGCTGACTCATGTTCATCATGGTTTCAGTTTCCTGGGGTCACGTGACCACTTTTTGCAACTTTCTGACAAGCAAAATCGGTGGGGAACCAGATTCACTTAACACTAGTGTCACTAACTGCAATGATTCACTTACCTCCGGCAAGAAAAATTATAAAATCACTTAACTACACAAATTTTGGTCTCAATTGTGGGTGTAAATTGAGGACTATCTGTACAGCATTTGTAGATAAATAACACATTTTTTTAAAAAAAAATTTTTATTTATTTATTTATTTATTTATTTATTTATTCATTCATTCATTCATTCATTCATTCATTCATTCATTCATTTATTGTTAGCATTGAAAGGGACCATGCAGGTCATCAAGTCCAAACCCCTGCCTGAGCAGGAATCCTAAAGCACCCCAGCCAAATGGCAGTCCAATCTCCTCTTGAAAGTGTCCAGAGTTGGGGAGTTCACAACCTCCACAGGCAGGTTGTTCCACTGGTTGATCGCTCTGACCATCAGGAAGTTCTTCCTTACTTCTAGGTTGAATCTCTCTTTGGTCAGCTTCCAGCCATTGTTCCTCGTCCGGCCCTCTGGTGCTCTGGAGAATAGAGTGGCCCCCTCCTCTCTGTGGCAACCCCTCATATATCTGTATACAGTGATCATGTCCCCTCTGGCCCTCCTTTTCTCTAGGCTATCCATGCCCAGTTCCCGCAATCTCCCTTCGTAAGTCTTGGTTTCAAGTCCCCTAATCATTTTGGTTGCTCTTTTCTACCAGAGTTTCAATGTCTCTTTTGAGGTGTGATGACCAGAACTGGATGCAGTACTCCAGATGTGGTCTGACCAGGGCGTAGTAGAGTAGTATTAAGACTTCCCTGGTCTTGGAGTGTATCCCCCTGTTGATGCAGCTTAGGATAGTGTGGGCTTTTTTGGCCGCTGCATATTGAATCGATATACATTAAAATGCATAAAGGTACTATAGGTGCAAGATGGCGAACCTATAGCAGAGCTCTTTCTGCAGGCATGCGAGCCCTAGCCCTAATTCAGCTCCACCACGCATGCCCACGTGCCTCCTGCCATCCAGTTGGTTTTGGGGGCTCTGCTGCACATGAGATGCTTATGCATCGGGGCTGTTCATGCATGTGTGGGGGCAGGACACACGAAGGCATGTGCATGTAGAGAGTTATGCACATATGCCTGGAGGCGGGGTGCACAGTGGATCATAAGACCCGGGGTGGCGCAGCAGGTAGAGTGCTGTACTGCAAGCCACTGAAGCTGATTGTAGATCTGTAGGTCAGCAGTTCAAATCTCATCACTGGCTCAAGGTTGACTCAGCCTTCCATCCTTCGGAGGTGGGTAAAACGAGGACCAGGATTGTGGGGGCAATATGCTGGCTGTGTTAAAAAGTGCTATTGCTAACATGTTGTAAGCTGCCCTGAGTCTAAGGAGAAGGGCGGCATAAAAATTGAATGAATGAATGAATAAATAAATAAATCATGGAGGGGCACATGGGGTGGGGTGGGGGATTATATGCACATTGCATTATACACATGTGCACTTTTAGCACTCAGCACCAAAAAGGTAAGCCATCACTGCTATAGGGCAAAGCTTCTCCAGGTGAAAAATATTAAAATGATTATCAAGATAAAGAAGAAAAACAATTCTCACGTGACATTTACTGAAGGAAGGTCTGGATGATGATGATGATGATTTTTTACTAAATGCTTAGAATATATATAATGTTAGGTACTCCTAGATATCCAGATGATAGGTGCCACTGCAAAGAAGGCCAGCTTAGTCATGATGGCTAAGTAGATTTTCCAAATGGTTGTCATGGGGATCTAAAGATAGTTAATTTGCTGAAGGCATTGAAAAGAAGGCAGAGACTGTTTCTAGGCGCCAACTGCCAAATTTGTCTTAAAAGCTCAGGTGTCAAACTTGATCTTCAAAAAGCACAGCAAAATATACATTTCTTAGGGAAAAATAGAGAGTATTATTATTATTTTATTATTATTTATTAGATTTGTATGCCGCCCCTCTCCGTAGACTCGGGGCGACTTACAGCAATGATATAAAGACAAACCTAATAGTTAGAATCTAAAATAACAATAATACATTTAAAAAGTCTAAAAAACAAGAAACCCCAATATATAAAAAACATACATACAGTCATATCATACACAAAAAACTACATAGGCAGGGAGACATGTTTCAGTTCCCCCATGCTTGACGACAGAGGTGGGTTTTAAGGAGTTTACGAAAGGCAAGGAGGGTGGGGGCAGTTCTAATCTCTGGAGGGAGCTGATTCCAGAGGGTCAGAGCCACCACAGAGAAGGCTCTTCCTCTGGGTCCCGCCAAACGACATTGTTTAGTTGACGGGACCCGGAGGAGACCAACTCTGTGGGACCTAACCGGTCACTGGGATTCGTGCGGCAGAAGGCGGTCTCATAGATTGCAAGGAGAAAGAAAACACATAGAAATTATATGTGTACTTATACAATATATATAGATCCCAGAATAATATGTTTTCTTACATGCATAGTTGCTCAAAACATATCCAATTCTGCTGTCCCATAATACCTGCAGAACAAACCAACCTCCTCAAAAAATTAAAAGATGACTTAAAAGTCTTTCAGCCAATAAATAATAATAATTAGAAAATCCCTTCCTGCTGAGTTATTGTTTCAGAGATACTTCCTTTCCTGAACAGCGAAATAAAACAACCATGGGTTGTCCAAAAAGTAATAGAAAGAAAGAGATGTTCAATTTCATGCCAGTTTACCCCTTATGGAAAGCTGACAAGGAACATCAAAAAACATTTGCAGAGTATAGTATACTATGATTAATTCAGCGCTTGCTTCTACCTATCTATATGATTAATCTTGATCTAAGGTAATGAGCTAATAAATCTAAAATTAGTTCATATTCTTAACACAACTCCACTGTACACTCACCCACCCTTCTTTCTTTTTCTTTTTCCTTTCTCTTCTTTGCTTCTCCTCTTTTTCTTTTCCCTTCTTCTCTCTACTTTCTCTCTATCCCTTTTTCTGTAAGTCTATATGTTTATTAATTGTTATATTTTTACATCCAGACATATTGTAATGTATTAGGTCTCAATTGTCAATTGTTATGATTGTCTTTTATGTTTTGTATACTTGTAAATAAAATAAAAAATAAAAAAACATTTGCAGAAATATTCAAAGAACCTGGATGATCATATAGATCTGAAAAATAGTCAAAACAGTCTACCTGTTATCAAATAAATGTTACCTGTTAACAATAATTGGAAGATTAAAAGACTGGTTCTCTAGATAAAATATTCATGTTTTTTGGAAATAAAATGGGGACGCCTTACTTTCTTTTTCATAGGTTGTTCTCTATCACCTGGGTCAGAATAAATACTGGTGATGAATTTATTAAGTCGCTAGTCATCATCTTGAGAAGAAATCTAAATTCCAAATTTTATGACCAGATTGGTCCTAATTTTGTTTGCCTAGTTCCCCTCCCCTCTTTTCTCTATTACATAACATAATTCTAAAGAAGTCAACAATTTACACATACTTTTGTGATGCTTTTTGCTTGTTTTTTTAAAAGTCTTGACCAAACCCATATTTAAGATTGTTTTTCCTTCCTTTACCAACTCGCTATCTTTAATGAAAAACTGGTGAAGTTTTCTGAAAGGGTGGATAGTCATTTCCCATAAAATATGTCTTGTACAAATTGCATGTTACAGTACTTACTTTTCAGAGATAGGTGAAAATTCTCTTCTAGGAAATAAGCGAATTCTTTCCTATAGATCGTAAATAAGCTCCTTAATTGACAGCAGTGGGCCAATGGTTTCTCTTTCATGATGAAAAGTTGGTTTTAAAAGACAGCAGATTTATAAGAGGCTGAATTATGACCTTTGAGTATAACACAATTTTCTTTCCCTTTCCCTAGTTGCAGACTTCAGAATTTTCTTCATAATACCACAGAATGAGAAACTCCCCACTCAAATTATCATTCTTCCCTCTCAGGTTAAAAAATCTATAAACAGTGGTACCTCATGATACGAACCCCTTGTGATACGAACACTTCGAGATACGAACCCAGGGTTCAGAAAAATTTTGCCTCTTCTTACGAACTTTTTTCACCTTACGAACCCACCGCAGATTGCAAAATGGCACTCCACTGGGCACCGCCGCCTGGCTGTCACCTTTTAAAACAGCCAGGGGGCTTCTCAGCGTTCTCCCAAACCTGAACCCAAACCTGAACTGTTCGGGTTCGGGAGGCCGCCGAGAAGCGCCGCCGCCCGCCTGTCACCTTCTTAAAGAGCAGGGGGGCTTCTCGGCGTTCTCCCGAACCCGAACCCGGAAGTTCGGGTTCAGGTTCGGGAGAACGCCGAGAAGCCCCCCTGCTGTTTAAGAAGGTGACAGGCAGGCGGCGGCAGCCAGCGGAGTGCCATTTTGGGATTTTCCCCCCCTTGCACACATTAATCTCTTTTACATTGTTTCCAATAGGAAACATTGTTTCGTGTTATGAACTTTTTGCCTTACGAACCTCCTTCCAGAACCAATTAGTTCGTAAGACGAGGTATTACTGTACTACTAAAGCTCTTTCATCTGTAACCTGTAACTGGAAAAATGGTGTATCATAGTGCAAAATATTTTTGCCCAAGGCACCTAACAATGAACTAATTTACAGAATGAATCCAAAATCCAAGCCATCTAAGGTAGTCCTCAATTTATGACCACTATTGAGCCCAAAATTGATGTTGCTGAGTGAGACAGTTATTAAGTGATTTGTCATTTTATGATATTTCTTGCCACAGTTGTTAAGGCAAACTGGCTTCCCCATTGATTTTGCTTATCAGAAAGTCACAAAAAGTGATCATGTGTGTTGTGGTTAGCTCTGGCCCAGCTCCTGCCCCAAGGACTGTGGATGTGGGGGAGACATCCACATGCTGCAGGTCTGCTTTGCCCCCGGTGGAATCTGATGATGAAGGCTCCTCTGACCAAGAAGACATGAGTGACAGGGAGGAAGAGAGTGTGGCAGACAGCTCAGAAGGAGATCAATTATCTAGCTCCTCCTTGGATTCAGAACAAGAGTTAATGATACAGCCACACATGCGGAGAGCGATGCATAGGCAGCAACAACTGAGAGATTATTATCAAAGAAAATGAGGCCACCTGTGGTTGGGTGGGGCTGTGGTAATTAGTGAGGCTGCTATAAATAGCAGCCTGTAGGTTTGGCAATTGTGAAGGATTATCTGATCGTGGTGTTTCGTGACTGCTTTACTGACTTTGACCTTTTGTGTGCTGATTTTTCCCCGCTTGGAAACTAAACCAGAGCAAAGTGTGTTTCACTTTGTGAAAGAAGGACTGTGAATTGCCTCACAGCTGCAAGATAAGTATCACAGAACTGATAAGGGACTTGTACAAATTACCAGTTTGTTTGGAGATGAGTGCTCTTTGCTATACCAAAAGAGGGCTTAGTTTAAGTGAATTTTCATTATAAAGAACATTGTTTTGAATTTTCAAACGTGTGTGTGTCTGAAATTTGTACCTGTGAATTTTTGGGAGAAGTCTACCAGAGAGCCCGACAGAACAATGTGACTCCAGCAAGTGCCCAAATTTTAATCACGTGTCCATGGGATGCTGCAATGGTTGTGTGATAAAAGGTCTTAAGGCATTTTTTGTCAGTGCTGTTGTAACTTCAAATGATCACTAAATGAACTGTTGTAAGTTGAGGACTACCTGTACTTGAAATCCAGGAAATAGGAGAGAAGGTGGTAAAGGAGTATATAAAGTAGGGGGATAAAACAGCACTGAAGAAAAAGGGACTGAAACTAAAAAAAATTTTTGATGATTTTACTGGGGTTAACAGTAGCATAAAAAGAGGAGATAGATTCTTCAAAAAGGAATCAGGGGTGGAGAGGGAAATAGTGGGAAGAGTCAGGGAAAATTTGAGGCAGAACTACTTGAATAATATATTCAAAAGAAAGAACAAGGACTCAAGAGAAAAGATATAACACATATAAAAATTTAAAGAGAAAAAGAAGCTAAGGGAATGGGACAAAAAGAGAAAATTAACAAGAGGTGGAATTTTTGAGAGACCTAAAGAAAATGGCTAAAGAGGATAAAATTAGTGGAAAGGAGAAAGGAAAATAAGGTTCATATTAGTAGATTTAAGGAAATTGTATTAATATTATTAATTGTGGATAATTAATCTAGTTAAAGGGTTTTTATGTTAGACTTGAATATGATGATGTATATTATTTCTAGCAAAATAGATAAGCAGAAAAAATGGGATGGGAAATTTGAAATATTTATTGTGGATAGTCAATCAAGTTAAGGTTTTTATGCAAGATTTGAAAATGATGTATACTGTTTACAGTAAAATAGAACAGCCGATGGAAGGTAAAATGGTAATTTACCATTTCTACATGGAGTTACCTTTGAAAAAATGTTAGGAGACTACAACTAGTCTAAAATGCAGCTACGAGAGATGTCATGGGCTTATCTTGGTTTGCTCATGTTTCTACATCACTCCGTGATTGGCCTCGAACGCAATTGTTCTCGAATGCAACTCAAAGTCTTGGTCATTATCTATAAAGCCCTATATGGCTTAGGACCAGGTTACTTACAGGACTGTCTCCAACCTCATGTATCCCAGCAACCAGTTAGAGCCTACAGAATCAGCCTTCTCCAGATCCCGTCAGCCAAGCAATGTCATCTGGTGGGACCTAGGGGAAGAGCCTTCTCTGTGGTAGCTCCAACCCTCTGGAACCAACTCCCCCCCCCAGAGATTCGCACTGCTCCCACTCTCCTGGCCTTTGAAGCTTTAAAAACTCACCTATGCCAGCAGGCCTAGGGCCATTGAGCTTTAACATCTTGCTCCAGCTGTCAGTATGACTATAGTGTGTATGAATGTTGTTGCATGGTTTTTAACTTGGAGTTTTTAGATCATTTTAAATGAATGAATGAATGAATGAATGAATGAATGAATGAATGAATGAATGAATGAATGAATTTGGATTTTGAAGACAATTTAAATTAAGAGATGAAGTTGAAATGTAGTGGGATAGGAATTTTGGGAAATATATTTAGTAATGGAAATAAGATAACTAATTGATATTATTGCAAAAGATTAGGAATTTAGGACAATCAGTAATATTGCTTGTGTATTAAGAAGAAAAGACAAGATAAATAAGGAAAGAGAATATTATGGTTTAAACCGAAAACAGAGACATGATGTAAAATGGATTATGTATGAATGGATATAGAAGAATGGATATGTAGGAATGATCTAGACAACACTTTGTTCATAATATATGTATGTTTGGGAAGGGGAATAAAAATTTGGACTAAAAAATTCATTTTTTAAAAAAGAAAGAAATATCTCTGAAAGGGATCACAGGTTGTCTACTACTATTTAAACAAGGATTTTAACAGTTCATATGCCATAATTATTATTTCAGTTTTAATACAAATTCTCACAGCAACTATATAAAATTATAAATACGGGAAGTAGTGTTGTATATATTTCACCCAAACTCTTTGTAAAGTCTTTGTTGCTATTGCCGACCAAGAAAAACTGGTGTGTTTCAATGTAATTGGATGATGGTTAGTTCTCCAAGTTAAATAAATAGCAATCTGGATAGAATATTTACCAAAAAAATTGCTGTGTTTAATCATCCAATATGTAATTTATAGGAAATGGAATAAGAGAAGGTGAAAAGGCTTATGAGCTTTTTTTGCCCATTTTGTATGCATAGCACCTTGGTCCTCCTCTTCTATGAACAGGGAATAGAAATCCATCTGCAACTGTAGATAAGAATATGACAGACTAGCGTATTGTTCTTTCCAACAGTTTCTTCTGCATCTTTAATTTAACTTAACTACAGTCACTCTTGTTCAAATATACATGAAGTACATATACCAGATAGTGTTCTAGTGAACTAATACCTACCTGGTTTAGACAGTTAATCCATATTGTGGAAGATGACTAAGTCTGATATCTGAAATTCTACTTTCTCCCTGTCCTTGACTTCAGTTTCCAATTTCATTCAATCTACATTTCAACTTGAAACCTTCTTATGTGTTTTTCCCTCTGGAGAAATCATTCCTCAGTTGTTCTGCCACTACTGAGGAGGAGGGTTCTATGGTTTCCGCCAGGGTTGGGTTCCAGATTCTGCTACTTCTGGTTTGCTCAGGGGTGCGCTGAATGTCAATGACTACTTCAGCTTCAACCGCAACAACACAAGAGCACGCAACAGATTCAAACTTAATATTAACCACTCCAAACTTGACTGTAAAAAATATGACTTTAACAATCGAGTTGTCGAAGTGTGGAACTCATTACCGGACTCAATAGTGTCAACCCCTAACCCCCAACATTTCTCCCTTAGACTATCCACAATTGACCTCTCCAGGTTCCTAAGAGGTCAGTAAGGGGCGTACATAAGTGCACCAGTGTGCCTTTCGTCCCCTGTCCAATTGTCTTTCCTTTATCTCATATATCATATATATTTTCTTCCTTTCATATATCTTCTCTTCTATTTTTACATATTATCTTTATATATTACTTCATGTCTATTCTCCTCCATATGGATTGTGTATTGGACAAATGAATAAATAAATAAATAAATAAAAATAAATAAAATAAAATGTGTGGGCAGACATTGTATGCAGGCACATGCACAGCACTAAAAAACAGCTTCTGCACATGTGCAGAAGCAAAAAACAAGATGGTGGCATCTATGGTATCACTGAGAGAACTGGCTTGGAGGCGTGGCAAACCTAGGTTGCTGCAACCCAGGCCGCCAAGTTATTATCGGTTCTATTGAATCAGTCTAAACAGGTAGGAACCCACAATTGGTTGTCACCTGCAAGGGGAACCTGACTAGGACCTCTGAAGGGGGTCAAGGGAAAGGAGGGTTTTGCCTTCTCTTTCTTCTCAAGATCGCCATGTACAATTGGTAGGCCACTGTGTGACACAGAATGCTGGATTCGATGGGCTTTGGCCTGACTCAGCATGGCTCTTCTTAGGTTCTTATGACGAAAGTATTTCCAGTAGGCTTATAAAACAGGTCAGCCTAATGACATGCAACAAGAACTCTGCATGAAAGTATGAATCTACATGTAAAGTGCAAAGCCATAGAAATATATTTATATATTTGTATATTCATAAACCATTCTTTCTAGAATCAAAATAAAAAAGCATAGAATCATAGTCACATGAAGTAATAATACCACTTTATAAAGCCTTAGTAAAACTACACTTGGAATACTGCATCCAAGTTTGGTCACCACCAGTAATATGCAGCCAAAGTTTTTACTGCCACACTGTGGATGTGGCTTATTTTGTGGGTGTTGCTTAATGGTCATGTGACTGGGTATGTGTGGCTTGCCAGCCATGAGATCAGGTGGGAGTGGCTTGAACGATCATCATCGTTCAAGTGAACTGTTAAGTCCTCAGCTTACAACCCACCAGTGTTGCTTGCTGGGGTGACAATTTGCTTCGTGTTTCCTGCACTCTCCTTCCTGGGTTGCCCCCCCCCCCGCCTTAGGCTGGGTAGCTAGGTGAATAGGTGCTGCCAGAAGCATAAATACTGCCAGCACCACTTCCACCCACACCTTCTATTTGCACCTCAGGTGGGAGGTGGCCGCGTGAGGCTGGAGGGGAGCCAGGCAGGAAAGAGGGAAGCTCGTCTGAGACCAGGAAGGAGGAAAGAGGAAAAAAGCAAGGAGCACAGAAGCAGCAGCAGGGGGGAGAAAGGTGAGCCGAGCCAAGACCAGCAATCCAGGAAGTGACAGCCTGGAGTTGCGCAAGCATCTTCATTTCCGCCGGTGGAACTGTGTTCCACCCCATCCTGCCTGCTGCCCACCCCTGGTCACCATATTTTTAAAAAGATGTTGACACTTTGGAAAAAAATTGCAAGAAGAACAGATAAGATGATAAAGGCCTTGAAACTAAAATATGTGAAGAATGGTTGCAGGATTTGGGTTTGGCTAGTCTAGAGAAAAGAAGGGCTAAGGGGAACATCATAGCAGTATTCCAGTATTTGAGAGGCTGCCACAAAGAGTAGGGGTCAAAACACCAGCTGGCAAGACAAGAAGCCGCTCCGAGTCTTCGAAGTGGGGCGGCATACAAATCTAATAAATAAATAGATAGATGGATAGATAGATAGATAGATAGATAGATAGATAGATAGATAGATAGATAGATAGATAGATAGATGATAGATGGATGGATAGATGGATAGATAGATAGATAGATAGATAGATAGATAGATAGATAGATAGATAGATGATAGATGGATGATAGATAGATAGATAGATAGATAGATAGATAGATAGATAGATAGATAGATAGATGGATGGATGGATGGATGGATGGATGGATGGATGGATGGATGGATGGATGGATGGATGGATGGATGGATGGATAGATAGATAGATAGATAGATAGATAGATAGATAGATAGATAGATAGATAAATGACAGATGGATGGATGATAGATGGATGGATGATAGATAGATAGATGGATGGATGGATGGATGGATGGATGGATGGATGGATAGATAGATAGATAGATAGATAGATAGATAGATAGATAGATAGATAGATAGATGATAGATGGGTGGGTGGGTGGATGGGTGGGTGGGTGGGTGGGTGGATGGATGGACGGACGGACGGACAAGCAAGCAAGCAAGCAAACAAACAAACAAACAAACAAACAAATAAATAAATAAATAAGAAACAATGGGTGGAAGCTAATCAAGGAGAGAAGCAGCCTGGAATTGAGAAGAAACTTCCTAACAGTAAGGACAATTAACCAGTACTACAGCTTGCCTTCAAACACTGGAGGATTTTAAGAAGAGACTGGACAGTCGCTTGTCTGAAATGGTACAGGACAGCGATGGCAAACCTATGGCAGAGCCATATCGGAGGGCATGGAAGGTATTGCCCTATGTCAGCTCCAGCACACATGCACACACTGGCCACCTGATTTTCAGCCTTGGGGAAGACAATTTTTCCCTTCTGGTACTTAATATTCAATCTCTGATAGTTTTAGACAATTATTTGATGCACTTCAGAAGAAAAAAATTAAATGCAGAAAATGTTGCAAAGAGAAATGACTCATAGATTATTTTCAGTGAGTTGCAGTGTATCTGGTCAACCCCTGTTGTGGTAGAAGAGCGTTCCTATGGTAGAAGGTTGAACCTACAGTATATGTCCATCTCTCCCTGTAATATACTGAAAGATGCATGCCTATTTGCTCCAAGTTTCACATTTTAATCATATTTACAAAAGAAAGCTGTTTTGACAAATTGTTTTGAACAGAAAGGATTTTTAAACTACAGCCAAAAAAAAAGCTAAATACAAGATTACACTCTGCATTAAACCCAGATGAACAACTTCAGCTTTGTTGATATTAATCCCACCTTTAAATCTCTTGACTATTTCCCATATAAGGAATTATTTTCTTTTAGAATAGTAGACTACAACAAGAAGGACAAACTGCTTAAAAAGCAAAGGACCTGATTTGCAGAAATCCAGTTTTGTTTTCACAAAGCCTTCCTTCAAAAAAGCGTAGCATTGGTTATGCTGCCATAAACTGGAGTCAGAGTGTATAGCAGTTGACAAATCCATGCACAATGGTTTAATTTTCCATGAAATGACTACAGAGAAAGATCTTGTGTTGTTTGATCTTGTGTTGTTTTGCCCCTGTTTTCTCACAGACTTTTTTCTTACTGTTCGTGGTAGCTGGCAAACAGAAAAAGCAAAGGTGTCTATGATCTCATATATCTTTTCTTCCTTTTATATATCTTCTCCTCTATTTTTATATCTTTTCTTCTATCCTTTTCTTTATATATATTACTACATGTCTATTCTCTTCAATATGTATTGTGTATTGGACAAATAAATAAATAAAATAAAATAATAAAAAGTTAAGTGCTATGTTTTAAAGCTGGTGTATTTTATTCATTTGTTTGTTGATTTGATTTGATTTGATTTGATTTGATTTGATTTGATTTGATTTGATTTGATTTGATTTGATTTGATTTGATTTGATTTGTATGCCGCCCCTCTCTGTAGACTCAGGGCGGCTAACAACAGTGATAAAAAACAGCATGTAACAATCTAATACTAAAACAACTAAAAAAAACCTTATTATAAAACCAAACATACATACAAACAAACCATGCATAAATTGTAAAGGCCTAGGGGGAAAGAATATCTCAGTTCCCCCATGCCTAACGACAGAGGTGGGTTTTAAGAAGCTTACAAAAGGCGAGGAGGGTGGAGGCAATTCTAATCTCTGGGGGGCGTGGTTCCAAAGGGCCGGGGCCGCCACAGAGAAGGCTCTTCCCCTGGGTCCCGCCAAACAACATTGTTTAGTTGACGGGACTCGGAGAAGGCCCACTCTGCAGGACCTAACTGGTCACTGGGATTCGTGCAATAGCAGGCGGTCCCTGAGATAATCTGGTCCGGTGCCATGAAGGGCTTTATAGGTCATAACCAACACTTTGAATTGTGACCGGAAACTGATCGGTAACCAATGCAATGGTTAAACTGATCTGCCAATGATACTAACCATTGCATTGGTTAGTATCATTGGCAGATCAGTTTAAGTTGCATTGTACCTATTACCATATTGCTTTTAACTTGGTTTTAAGCTGTTCAGAGTCACTTGATTTTGAGATGGCTCGTTGTTTAAATATCATAAATAAAGAAATTATAAAATATATATTGTGAACAATTCATGTCCCTCACTTCATGCATGAGATATTTTCTGTACATCATTGCAAACAATTACCTGGCATCTTGTCAGTTCTTCAAGATTGATGAGACCAGGAAACCAAAGTTATGAATGCTTTTTATTATATGATTACAGTAAGAACATATTGGAAGTCTGAATGTGCCTCCCTGCTTCCTCCCTTTATTTTCAAGACAATTGAAGAAGGTCAAGTCTGAGACACTTTCTCAAATTACATTTCTGCCTTGAACTCAAATTTCTTTTATCTGACTGTTACCTTGGTTGCAGTTCTTCCTCCTGGTTTTTAAGGTTGTTCTTCCCCCCTTTTAGAAGTCTTCAGTGGAAGGAGGAAGCCCTAACAGAAAGAAAGGAGCAAAGTTTTATTTTATCTTCACTTTTGTAGAGTGCAAAAGAGATTTTGATGCAGATTCTTTTTAGTTTCACACACAAACTCAGCCACACAGAAAAATTAGTGCGCCTTTGATGGCCCTAAACCACACGTGGATGTCTTGTGTATTCATGACCATATCATCCATAGAGCCTCAGCTACCTTTTAAAAGTATTTTCCTGAAATTAATCTATCAGATGTTATCATCAATTATTAATTATCAAGAATTCTTCAAGTCCCCCTATATTTGGAAGATGACAAATATAAAAACAATGCATGGTCATCTTTTTCTGCAGTTTCAAAAAATTGGGCTTTGACTTGAAGTTATCAAAGTTATCTGTCTACTTCTGAGTTCTGTTTAATACTGACTTAAAACTTTTAATATCCCCTAGCAAGGTTAAACTTCTGCATTAGTTTTTTTAATGAATATTCAAGTTCCTCTTTAGAATCCCATTGATTTCATAAATAATAATAATAATAATAATAATAATAATAATTTATTAGATTTGTATGCTGCCCCTCTCCGAAGACTCGGGGCGGCTCACAACAGTAATAAAAACAGTATAACAATGGAACAAATCTAATAATAAAAATTATATAAAAAACCCCAACTGTTAAAAACCATACAACACATACATACCAAACATAAAATATAAGAAAGCCTGGGAGAGATGTCTTAGTTCTCTCATGCCTAGCGATATAGGTGGGTCTTGAGTAACTTGAGTAACAAATTGGACTAATTTTCAAAATTCAGCTTTTGTTACCACTAAGACCAAAGTGGATTAAACATAATTGGATTAAACACAATAATTTTAACTCCACAAAAACATACTGTAATAATTTCTTCCCCATTCTTATGTCTAAGCTAAACTACAGTTTCAACTATGATAGCTGGGAATCTAGGCAATATGGTTACCATTTATCTGGAGGGCAAATAGGTTGAAGAATAATACTGTAAAGAAGAGATGTTTTAATAAATTAAATAGAGACGGGGCAATGTTCTGTATGTCAGAAATGGTGTAGTTATTTATAACATGGTCCCCAAAAAATGTTTTGAACACCACTCAACTTTATCTAGAAATCTGATAAATTATAATTACTGACTTATTTTTTCCAAAAATTGGAAAAAATGTTCTCTGTTGCAAAAATATAAAATTATCTTGCCATTGGGTGACATAAAAATAGATGAATTGTTTCTCTGAAAATCTGTGCTCATATTTAGCTACATCTGTGCCTACTGTCCCTGTTCTATCTTTCTATGGTACACTTTTATTGTTTACTTTTTACTTACGTTATGTTTATATAAACAACTACTGTCCTGTACATGTTTGACATATAAATAAGTAAGTAGGTAAGTAGGTAAGTAAGTAAGTAAGTAAGAAATTAAATAAATAAATAAATGTCAATAAATAAATCCTATAAATCCATCTGCAAAGAAAGGATTTTAATTTCACTGACTTTCTTTTACATTTCTGTGTTATCCTTGTGTCTGTTAGTAACACTTTCAAACTTTAATGGCTATAATAAATTTCAGCAATCTGTGATTATTCATACAAAAGCAGGTTATTAATCTCTTGTCATTGTTCCCACTAGGATTGATTTTCTTCTTTGTATTATTAGATTGGTTTCTGTGTTATTAGAGAGTATTGTAGTTTTAATCCCCAGGAATTTTTTTTCTAGAAGAACTTTGCTCCACCAATGCCTTCCTGATTTCAGCACCCATCATCAACATGGTCAAAGATTGTGAACAAT
Source organism: Erythrolamprus reginae (assembly GCF_031021105.1). Classification (NCBI taxonomy): domain Eukaryota; kingdom Metazoa; phylum Chordata; class Lepidosauria; order Squamata; family Dipsadidae; genus Erythrolamprus; species Erythrolamprus reginae. The sequence continues at coordinate 28,428,440 of NC_091953.1, read as the reverse complement.
GGAATTGAAGTCCAATTACTTTGGAAAGTACCAAAAGGATGCTCTTATTATCATTATGTTATTATGTTATTCTTTCAATTATTTATTGCAATAAATCTATTATAGGTCAAAGATTGTGAACAATGGAATTGAAGTCCAATTAATTTGGAAAGTACCAAAAGGATGCTCTTATTATCATTGTGTTATTATGTTATTCTTTCAATTATTTATTGCAATAAATTTATTATAGCTGCCATGCCCACTCCAGGAAGCTGCCTGCAATAGGATAAATAATTTCAGGATTAGAGTTATACCAGAGGCCTTCCAAAGTTACCGCTGGATTATATCTCTTAGTACAACAGAAAGTATAAATCATTAAAGATATGAGGCATAATTATACCAGCCATGAATTCAATTAAGTGTTATTGTTTATTTGCAACAGTCTAGTTTTGGGAGTGCAATCCTCAGCACAGCTTGAGCAAGTCACACACTGCTGAGGTGGATTTATTTGTTTACTTGGATTTAGGTACTAAATCTAAATGTAAAACAGCTCTGGGTGGTTTACACTATAATAAACAATTAAAAAATACAAAATGAAGCAAGATCAGATCTAATCACACTATACAAAAACATAGACAACCCCCCCCCCCCCCAAAAAAAAAATTAAGCTGATGTTCCATTCATATGTTCCATTCAGAGTCTTCGGAGAGGGGCGGCATACAAATCTAATAAATTATTATTATTATTAAATTATTATTATTATTATTATATTGTTGTGGTTAGCTCTGGCCCAGCTCCTGCTCCAAGGACTGTGGATGTGGGGGAGACATCCACATACCGCAGGCCTGTTTTGCTCCCTGTGGAGTCTGCTGATGAAGGCTCCTCTGACCAAGAAGACATGAGTGACAGGGAGGAGGAGAGTGTGGCAGACAGCTCAGAAGGAGATCAATTATCTCTCTCCTCCTTGGATTCGGAACAAGAGTTAATGATACAGCCACGCATGCAGAGAGCGATGCATAGGCAGCAACAACTTAGAGATTATTATCAAAGAAAATGAGGCCACCTGTGGTTGGGTGGGGCTGTGGTAATTAGTGAGGCTGCTATAAAGAGCAGCCTGTGGGTTTGGCCATTGTGGAGGATTATCTGGATTGTGGTGTTTCGTGCCTGCTTTGCTGACTTCGACCTTGGTGTGTTGCTTTTTCTCGCTTTGAAACTAAAGCAGAGCAAAGGGCGTTTCACTTTGTGAAAGAAGAAGGACTGTGAATTGCCTCACAGCTGCAAAGTAAGTATCTCAGAACTGATAAGGGACTTGTACCAATTACCAGTTTGTTTGGAGACGAGTGCTCTTTGGCTATACAAAAAGAGGGCTTAGTTTAAGTGAATTTTCATTATAAAGAACATTGTTTTGAATTTTCAAACGTGTGTGTGTCTGAAATTTGTACCTGTGAATTTTCGGGAGGATTCTACCAGAGAGCCCAACAGAACACATATTAATCCAAGGCCTTGGAAACAAGAGGTCTCCCAGTTGGGATAATAACTGAAACTTTAAACTCATGACTGGAATGTAATGATGGAAGGATATAAACTATCCGAAAGACATAACAAAAGAGGCAGAGTTGCATTATATGTAAGAGACCACTCTACATGCAAAAAACCAGGGATCAAAATGTCCTAAAACAGTGATGGCGAACTTATGGCCAGGTGGCACATGGAGCCATATCTGCTGACACGTGAGCAGGAGCCCTGGCTCAGCTCCAATGTGCATGTGTGTGTCAGCCAGCTGATTTTTGACTTGCACAGAGCCTCTGGGAGGGCATTTTTGGCTTCCGGAGAGTCTCTGGGGGGATGGGGGAGGGTGTTTTTACCCTTCCCGGGCTCCAGTGAAGCCTTTGAAGCCTGAGGAGGGTGAAACACGAGCCTACTGGGCCTATCAGAAGTTGGGAAACAGGCCATTTCTGGACTCCAGAGGGCCTACGGGGGCAGGAAAGCTGTTTTTGCCCTCCCTAGGCATTGAATTGTGGGTGGAACCCACATTGCATATCTGACATCAACACAAGAGTCCAGAAATATTTCACAAAAAGAGTCCTTCATTCCTCTTCTCACAACAAAATACCTTACTCCACCAGACTTGAAATTCTTGGTTTAGACAACTTACAACTCCGTCGTCTCTGTTCCGACTTAATTATAGTTCATAAAATCTTATACCAAAATGTCCTACCTGTTAACGACTACTTCACCTTCAACCGCAACAACACACAAGCACAAAATCGATTTAAACTAAATGTCAACCGCTCCAAACTTGACTGCAAAAAATACAGCTTCAGCAACAGAGTAATCAACGCCTGGAATGCACTACCTGATTCTGTGGTTTCTACTGCTAACCCCAAAACCTTTAACCTTAGACTATCTACAATTGACCTCTCCTCCTTTCTAAGAGGTCTGTAAGGAGCGTGCATAAGCGCACCATTGTGCCTACCGTCCCTGTCCTATTGTCTTCTTTTGTTACTTTTTATCATTACTTATCTAATGTTTAATATGTATTACCCTATAATTGTTTGACAAATAAATAAATAAAATAAATAAAAGAATAAATTTTAATTTTTTTAAAAAATATTCTACTTGTTTTACTTGGTTTAATAATTTGTAATTCTTATTTTTACTCTTTTTTGCAATTCTTATTTTTACTTTTTTTTAATACCATAGGTTAATATTGGCTTTATTGTAAAAAGATTAGAGTCTTTGATAGCTGGTAATATGCTGGGTTCAACAAATAAATAAATGATAATTTTTTTCCTTTGTAAATCTATCCCTATTTAAGTAAAGTCCTTTTGATGATATCCCCTGCTGTCAGAGGCCCATCTGTTTCGGCTCCAGGAGACGGATTGCTCCTATGTTGCTCCCAGACTAAAAATTTACCCTCTTGGGAAGTACGTTTTATTCTCACCCTTTGTTTGTAAAAATATATGAAGATGTATGGCTTTTGCAGGATTTTTAGTTGTGTACTGATTTTTGTTTATAAATTTAATTTATATTTATACATATATATTATTTTCAATTTGCTAGATCCATTTAATCATTAGAATAGAGAGGGGCAATATATAATAAATACTTCTGCTATCCAACTGTTAGATGTATATCAAATTATATATGCAATGGGTAATTCCCCGTGCTATATTTTTAAGGAATAAAATAATTTTTAATACAAGTAACCAGGACAGGATGCTAAAAATAGGCAGTGAATTTTTTTTCCTCTGGGTTTTTCGCATTTTTTTCCTCTGATAAAAATTGACCATCACACTAGTTTCCCTCCCTCACTGGAAAAGATATCCAATTTTCATCTTGAAAGGAAAAGAAAAAGAACAGCTCCTGATATCATCCCTCCCCCAATTAAAAAAAAGATATTTTTTCTTCAATTTCAAGAAAAATTGAACTCTGATGCCGTTTCCCACACAAAAAAACCTATTTTCAGCATAAAGGAAACCAAAAAAAAATCCAACTACATACAGCATAGATAAGGTGATTACTGTATTTTTCGGGATATAAGACACACCGGTGTATAAGATGCACCTAGATTTTAGAGGGGGAAAACAAGGAAAAAAGTATTCTGAGCCAAATGCTGTAGTATTATATTGTTTAATAAAATACCAGTGTAGCAGAATATTTTTTACAACCATGTATACTTTTTAAAACCATGTACACTTTTTACAAACTTCAAACTTGGCAGCTTCAAGACTTGTGGACTTCAACTCCCAGAATTCCCCCACCAGTCATGCTAGCTCAGAAATGGGAATTGAAGTCCACAAGCCTTAAACTTGCCAGATTTGAAGACGCTTGCACTCCTAACCTGTAACTCATTTTGTTAGTTTTCCTTTAGTCACAGAAATGGCTAGTGATAGAATCATTTACAATTTATAGTTCCCTGCTGAGGTTGCCTTAATATTACTACTATACCATGAGGTTTTCAAAGACCCCTCTCTTGACTACTCCAATTTTCACAAATGAAGTGCATGGAAATATATGGTGATGATGATAAACCTGAAATACTCCTTAAAAGGAGTGTTTCTAGAGCAGAGATCTCCAACCTTGGCAACTTTTAAGAGTTGTGGACTACAACTCCCAGAGTTCCTCAGCCACCTTGGCTGGCTGAGGAACTCTGGGAGTTGAAGTCCACAAGTCTTAAAGTTGCTAAGGTTGGAAACCCCCATTTTAGAGCACTAAAGATTCAGCTAAACTCCCGTTTTCCTCGAGAGGAGAAGGCTTTAAGAAGCCGCAAGATTTACCAGGAAGTTATAATCAGGGAACACATCTTATTCCCCTCCCTTTATCTATTCTTATCTACTTGCATCTTTCTGTTCCCATGACAATCCACTTTTTCGGTTGGGCCGCTCGGGTGAGAAAACCGGTTCGCTTTGGACCGGAAGTGCTTGGATCGGTGTGGGCTTTGCGCTTTTCTCTATGGTGGCGTGAAGTTCCCTTGTTTTCTTCTCTGGCAGGTCCTGAGAGATGGGCTTGTTCAGACTCTGGGGCACCACCACTGCTGCTCCTCCCATGGTAAGGCAGCGGAGGGAAGGGAAGGGAAGGGAAAGTATTGTTCCTCCTTCTATATTTGTCTGACGTGTGTTCTGTCTGGGTTCCCCCAGACGCCAACACCAACTAAAAAGAGTAGCCAGACATGCTGGTAAAAAGCAAAGTCATTTTATATCTTTGAAAACAAACACAGATAACAAAAACTGTTCTTACAAACTGGAATGCTGTGAAGCTTCACAGAAGAGTGACGACGGCCAGACAATACAACAGGCTTCTTGCTGGCACACACACCACTGTAGATAATAAAACCCACGCCTCCCCCAAGTTTTCAGCCTTCGAGGCCACAAGCCAGAATCAGAGACGCCAAGGATCGAAGCAAGGTCACAGGACTCCCAAAAGATAACTCTCCACAATACAGGAAGGGCGGGCCTGCCTTTTCAACCTTTCTGAGGAAAACCACACCCAAACCCAGCTGTTGCCTATTAGGGATGGAAATACCTGGCTAATTGTCCCCTTCGTTGTGCTGCCCTTCTCTGCCTCATATCTATGATGGCTTGTGCATTCTCATCTAATGACTCCAAGCTACTCGCTGGGGAGAGCTCCCCCCCGGGGGTCTTAGGCTGTTCCCCCTCCTCCTCGTCCTGACATTCCTCTTCCCCGTCTGCCTGGTCCTCCTCCTCCTCCTGTTCCTCGTCCTCCCCCTCTGAGCATGGAGCCGGCAGAGTTCCAGCCGTTCCCTGAGGAGCCTCAGACTGAATCATAACAACGTGGTATAAGGTTTCCTGCCTGAGCGGGACTAGAAGACCTCCAAGGTCCCAGCCAACACTAGGGACCCTCCCTAGGGATTGTTAACTTTGGTATTTTCCATCCTTTGGGGCAAGCTCCACCTACCAGGGAGAAGGGGCATTGGACCTACCTGATATGACCTTTCTTGTAGGGTGGACCTAGTTTTCAAGTCCCAGCTTATCTTGGATTGGTTCTGGCTGGTTATTGTTGGTTTGTTATATTTAGTTTATTTATTTATTTTGTCCAATACATAATACACATTGAAGAGAAAGATATGTAATAATATAAGTAAAGAATAGAAGAAAAGATATAAAAATAGGGGAGAAGTTATATGAAAGGAAGAAAAGTTATATGAAATAAAGGAGAGACAATTGGACAGGGGACGGAAGGCACACTGGTGCACTTATGTATGCCCCTTACTGACCTCTTAGGAACCTGGAGAGGTCAATCGTGGACAGTCTAAGGGAAAAATGTTGGGGGTTAGGGGTTGACACTACTGAGTCAGGTAATGAGTTCCAAGCTTCGACAACTCGGTTGCTGAAGTCATATTTTTTACAGTCAGGTTTGGAGCGGTTAATATTAAGTTTGAATCTGTTGCGTGCTCTTGTGTTGTTGCGATTGAAGCTGAAGTAGTCATTGACAGGTAGAATGTTGCAGCATATGATCTTGTGGGCAATACTTAGATCGTGTTTTAGGCGACGTAGTTCTAAGCTTTCTAGACCTAGGATTGATAGTCTGCTTTCGTAGGATATTCTGTTTCGAGTGGAGGAGTGAAGGGCTCTTCTGGTGAAGTATCTTTAGACATTTTCAAGGGTGTTGATGTCTGAGATGTGGTATGGGTTCCAGACAGATGAACTGTATTCAAGAATGTTTGGTATTCCTGCACGCAGAGTCTGAGTTTTCGTCCTTTGCCTAAAGAGGAGATATCGAGGCACAGGGACCAAATTTAGTTTTCTGATTGGCTGTAGGATGGTATTATTCCATCCTTGGAGGCTAGCTCCACCCTATGAGAAAGGGGATATCAGCTAGGTCCAACGTCCATTCTATTCTGTTCTGCTGTGTCCTGTCCTATCCTATATTGCTCTGTGGCCAGCTGCAGCTGTCATTCTCTATTATACAAATGAAATATGAGTGGCTTAGAATTTCCGCCATGCTTTAAAACAAAGAAGTATGACCTTGAACCATTAATTACATCTGCAATATTAATAGGAGCCCAAGGAAGCAGGAGGAACAAGCCTTACTAATCTAACGAACATTTATAGAGATTATAAAGGAAATAGTAGAAGGGCTCAGTGACATAGAAGAGCTATGTCAGAGCTTTACTAAGTTCATTTCAGTGGCACAAGTAAGAGAAGAACAAATTGGTTAAGATATAAAATATATGAATTGCCTTCAAGATAATTATTTGAAGCAAGGCTAGGCAATCCGATACACATTGTTGGACTGCAGACAAGCCTAGGAAAACTAAGATATGAAGTCTAAAACAATTAGAAGGCACCAAGTTGCTCATCCCCAGCTGAAATGTGTCATATTTTAATAAGAGTCAATTGCTGACCTTTGATGAAAAAAGCAACAACATACTATGGTAAATAAATCACACAAGGCTGAAAATTGCATTCTGATGCACACTTTCTTATGAATAATTTTATTATTATTATGTCAGTACAACACAGCAAACGAGATCACTATGCTGGATTTCGTATTTCATCACCAGTCGGGCGCTTCCCAAGCATCTAGGACTGCGTGATGTAGCGGCGAATTATGTTTGCCGATCCCAGTAAAGCGGCCTTTTGCAATTGACAGATGGAGATTTTGTCAATTCCGATGGTTTTCAAATGTCCACTGAGATCCTTTGGTACTGCGCCCATCGTGCCAAGTACCACTGGGACCACTTTCACTGGCTTATGCCAGAGTCGTTGCAGCTCGATTTTTAAGTCTTCGTATTTCACTAATTTCTCTAGCTGCTTCTCCTCAATTCTGCTGTTTCCTGGGATTGCGATGTCGATGATCCATACTTTCTTTTTCTCCATGATCACAATGTCTGGTGTGTTATGCTTCAGAATTCGTTCAGTCGGAAGTCCCACAGTAGCTTTGCTTGCTCATTTTCGACCACTTTTTCGGGCTTATGATCCCACCAGTTCTTTGCCACTGGTAAATGGTAGTTCCGGCACATGTTCCAGTGGATCATCTGTGCCACAGCATCATGTCTGTGCTTGTAGTCAGTCTGTGTGATCTTTTTGCAGCAGCTGAGTATGTGATCGATTATTTCATCTATTTCTTTACAGAGTCTGCACTTTGGATCATCTGTTGATTTTTCAATTCTGGCTTTGACAGACAATATTATTATTATTATTATTATTATTATTATTATTATTATTATTAATTAGATTTGTATGCTGCCCCTCTCCACAGACTCGGGGTGGCTCACAACAATAATAAAACAGTATACAATAAACAAATCTAATATTTAAAAAGTATCTAAAAACCCATTAATTTAAAACCATTCAACGCAAGCATACCATACATAAAACTATATAAGCCAGGGGGAAATGTCTCAATTCCCCCATGCCTGACGGCAGAGGTGAGTTTTAAGAAGTTTGCGAAAGACAAGGAGGGTGGGGGCAATCCTAATCTCCGGGGGGAGCTGATTCCAGAGGGTCGGGGCCACCACAGAGAAGGCTCTTCCCCTGGGTCCCGCCAAACGACATTGTTTAGTCAACTGGACCCTGAGAAGGCCAACTCTGTGGGACCTAACCGGTCGCTGGGATTCGTGCGGCAGAAGAGTTAGAGTTTTAATGCCTTTTTATACAAATAGCTCAAGGTGGTGAACATATCTAATACTGGTAAATGATTTAGCTTTACTAGATAAATGGTCAAAGCAATGGAAACTGCAGTTTAATGTTTCCAAATGTAAAATAATGCACTTGGGGAAAAGGAATCCTCAATCTAAGTATTGTATTGGCAGTTCTGTGTTAGCAAATACTTCAAAAGAAAAGGATTTAGGGGTAGTGATTTCTGACAGTCTCAAAATGGGTGAACAGTGCAGTCAGGGGGTAGGGAAAGCAAGTAGGATGCTTGGCTGCATAGCTAGAGGTATAACAAGCAGGAAGAGGGAGATTATGATCCCGCTATATAGAATGCTGGTGAGACCACATTTGGAATACTGTGTTCAGTTCTGGAGACCTCACCTACAAAAAGATATTGACAAAATTGAACGGGTCCAAAGACGGGCTACAAGAATGGTGGAAGGTCTTAAGCATAAAACGTATCAGGAAAGACTTAATGAACTCAATCTGTATAGTCTGGAGGACAGAAGAAAAAGGGGGGACATGATCGAAACATTTAAATATATTAAAGGGTTAAATAAGGTTCAGGAGGGAAGTGTTTTTAATAGGAAAGTGAACACAAGAACAAGGGGACACAATCTGAAGTTAGTTGGGGGAAAGATCAAAAGCAACATGAGAAAATATTATTTTACTGAAAGAGTAGTAGATCCTTGGAACAAACTTCCAGCAGACGTGGTAGATAAATCCACAGTAACTGAATTTAAACATGCCTGGGATAAACATATATCCATCCTAAGATAAAATACTGTACAGAAAATAGTATAAGGGCAGACTAGATGGACCATGAGGTCTTTTTCTGCCGTCAGACTTCTATGTTTCTATGTTTCCCTCCTCCTTTTCCTCACAACAACAATCCTATGAGATGAATTGGGCTGAGAGAAAGCGACTAGCCCAAAGTCACTCTGCAGCCTTCCATGCCTAGCCTCTCCTGTCTAAGGCAGGTCTAGATCTCATACAGTTTCTAGCCTGGTAATATAATATCACATGCCTAGCCTGATTTCATAAAAATATTTTTTTCAAGTAATCCTCATGAGTGATGAAATTAACACCAGGATTTCATGGTAGGACAGAAATTTGAATGCAGGATTCATTTGTCGAAGATAATTTATTAACTTATGTTGCTACAATTACTCAACTGAGATTTACTTTCTAGTAAAAAATATATACTATAAGTCTCGTGCATATGAATGTTTTATGTTTCATAAATCTTTAATTTCCATTTTTGGTATCAGAGAATTAAAGCATGGAGCAATATAGATGGCTCAAGATTGTATACCGGTAACAGAGATACTTAGGAGAACACTTCATTCCAAAAGGCTGTGTCTGAAACCACTTTTTAAAAAATCAAGTGCCCAACAGATATATTTGGACAATAATTCCCAGGGTTTTCTGCCAAGATATTGAGAATGCATATGTATCTTAGAAGGCTTAGAGGTTTAGAGACCACTGCTTTAAAGGAACAAGGCCTTAGCTTAATGTACATCTGCCCTTTACTTAGATGGGGAAATGGCAGTAATGGCTATGTGTATTTGTTGTATATTGTTTTACTGAACAACTTTTATATAACATGAGGCCACTGTACTCAAAAGAAACATGTACTTATTTTAATGTCATTGTTGGACATATGACCCTCAAACCTTGGAAAAAAATAGTCTCTGAATTTTTTACTTCTCCTAGGAATAACAGCTACCTGAAAATATTTACAGACACCTCACATCCTGGAGACAAACTGCTTCAACTCCTACCCTCAAAACATCGCTATAGAGCACTGCACACCAGAACAACTAGACACTCTGCTAAACAACTCATCCCCTCAACATTGTCAAACTATTTACTAAGTCTGTATTACTATAAATGTTATGTTTGTTCTTTTAAAATGCTGTTATGTTTGCAAGCTGTATAATAAAGGTGATAGCTGATTGGAGCAGGACAACCAATAAGCAGCCTGCTAGCACAACCAATGGGAAGCCTGGGCACGACCAATGAGGAGCCTCCGGGCTCAGCCAATAGGAAGCTCCAGCGCCAAGTCTTGAAACACTGTCACCAATCCCTGTGCTAGTAACCATGTATATAAGGTGCGGGTTATGCTACTTGTTTCCCAATTTCACTTATACATCGAGCTGGTCACTTCAACTGTTCCTGAATGCTAATAAAGAGCTATTAGCCTTTTCCCGAGCCTCCAGCCTCTGATTTAACAATAAATCTTCTCACCATTCCCATCACCCACCTCCTCCCACAAATGACTGTATGACTGTAACTTCTGTGCTTGTATCCTTACAATTCATATTGATTGGTTCCTAAGATGATTTGATTGCTTGTTTATACCCGGACTATCATTAAGTGTTGTACCTTATTATTTTTGATGAACTTACCTTTTCTTTTATGTACACTGAAAACATATACACCAAGACAAATTCCTTGTGTGTCCAATCACACTTGGCCAATAAAATTCTATTCTATTCTGTTCTATTCTAATTTATTCTATTCTATCTACATGGTGTTGATTGCTAATTATTTCTTCCAGTTTTTCTTGGGATATATCAACAAGTAAATTGTAATAATGGAATGTTATAACTGAACCATGGCTCTCTTAAGCAGTAGCCTGATGCTAAACTATGGTTTCAACAAGTACTGAATCATGGCTATTCCTAAATGATCCTAAAGAGAATAACCAATAACTATGAAACAGTAATTAAAACTATGTATATTGGGATTATTTATTTATTTATTCAGTGTACGGTGCAGGTGTCAAACTTGCCAGGTCACGTTGCCATCATGTGATGTATTGTGACTTTTTCCCCATTTGCGGTGATGGGGTGGGCATGGCCTGCATGCAGGGGTGGGCAGCAGGCAGGACGGGGTGGAACACAGTTCCACCGGCGGAACTGAAGCTGCGTGTGCACCTCCAGCTGACTGGTGACAGTCACTTCCTGGATTACCAGTCTCGGCTCGGCTCTCATTTCTTTCCCTGCTGCTGTGCGTTCCTTGCTTTTTTTCTCTTTCCTGGCATCGGACGAGCTTCCCTCTCTCCTTCTCAGCACCCCTCCAGCCTCACACGGCCACCTCCCGAGGCCAGGAAGTGTTCTGTCTGGGTTTTCCCAGACCTCAACACCAACTGAAAAAACAGCCAGACACTCTGGTAAAAGCCAAAAGTATTTTATAGCTGGAAAAAATAAGCACAAAGGAAAACCTGTCTTCACAACAGACAGGCTATAATACGTTACAGCAGGGTCCTGATGTCCAGTCAATACCACAAGCTTCTTGCTGGCACCCCCCCCCCCCAAGGTTTCAATAGTCCAAGGCACAAACCAGGATTGTAAGCCACCAAAGTTCACAGACAGGTCTCACGAATCTCCAAGATAAAACTCCACAAGCCAGGAAGGGTGGGTCCGCCTTTTATCCTTTCCCAAGAGCACCACACCCAAACCCAGCTGTGACCTCTAATGCTGGAAATACTTAGCCAATTGAGTCCGTCTCTGATTAGCTCTTCTTTGTCGCATATCTATGATGTCTTGAGCATTTTCCCCTAAGGAATCCAGGCTGCTTGCTGGGGAGAGCTCCCCCTGGTGGGACTCTGGCTGTCCTTCTTCTTCAGCCTGGGATTCCTCTTCCTCGTCAGTCTGCACCTCCTGTTCCTCAGCCTCTCCCTCTGAGCTGGAAACCGACAGAAGGTCAGCCATTCCCGGAGGGGTCCCAGACTGAACCACAACAGGAAGGAGAAAAGAGGAAACAAGCAAGGAGCACGCAGCAGCAGCAAAAAAGGAGAGACAAGCTGAGCCACGCCAAAACAGTCTGGGTTTTGGTCATTTTTCCCTTGTGAGGCCCTCACTCCACCTGCAACTGAGATGAAAAGGTGTCGCACGGCAATAATAACCTTGTGACTCTCGCTCAACTTTCCGATATTTTTAAATCCCCCCTCCCATCCTCCTCCTCCACCTTGGAATGCGGCAGGGAGACCAGCACCGGCAGTATTTGAGGGGGGGTCCTTTTCCTCCCCCATCTTTTCTCAACAGCTGATCAGAACCTGTTCATCTAGCTACCCAGCCTAAGGTGGGGAGCGACACAGGAAGTAGAGCATGGGAAATGCGAAGCAAATTGTCACCCCAGCGAGCCACATTGGTGAGGTTGTAAGTCAAGGACTTAACAGTTCACTTGAACAATAATGATCATTCAAGCCACCCCCACTGGTCACATGGCTGGCAAGCCACTCCTACCCAGGCACATGACCATCAAGCCACACTTACAAAACAAGCCACACCTACAGTGTGGCAGTAAAAATTTTGGCTGCCCATTATTGTCTGCATGTGACGCATCCAGCCTGTGGGCCGCCAGCTTGACACCCCTGGTGTATAGCATATTTGTTGGCATGTCAAAGAATTATGTATAATATTCCTAAGACAAAACTATACAGAGTAAATATTATGGTAGTGGATAGCCAGCCAATAACCAGACCGATCCAATTTAAGTCTAAATATTATTTACATATATCCAATAGAATAGTCAATAACCATCCAAGTCATTCACAGAGACATCAATCAATCATATACAAATACAAACTGAGATCAGAACACACAGTTCTCTACACACAGCAATCCTACAATAATTCTCCCCCGAGATGAATGCTGCTGGATCCCTCTTAGGGCTAACTGAAAGAAACATTATAAAACATACATTCTTGGTTAATTACATATTGTAGCACCCAACTAGTAATAATAATAATAATAATAATTATTATTATTATTATTATTATTATTATTATTATTAATTAGATTTGTATGCCGCCCCTCTCCGAAGACTCGGGGCGGCTCACAACAGTGTAACAATGGGACAAATATAATAATAAAAAATATATAAAAACCCCAACAATTAAAAACCATACAGCACATACATGCCAAAAATGAAATATAAAAAGCCTGGGGGAGATGTCTTAGTTCCCCCATGCCTGGTGATACAGGTGGGTCTTAAGTAACTAGCGAAAGACAAGGAGGGTGGGGGCCGTTCTAATTTCCAGGGGGAGTTGGTTCCAGAGGGCCGGGGCCACCACAGAGAAGACTCTTCCCCTGAGGCCCGCCAAACAACATTGTTTGGTCGACGGGACCCGGAGAAGGCCAACTCTGTGGGACCTTATCGGCCGCTGGGATTTCATGCGGTAGAAGGTGGTTCCGGAGGTATTCTGGTCCAATGCCATGTAGGGCTTTAAAGGTCATTACCAACACTTTGAATTGTGACCGGAAACTGATCGGCAGCCAGTGCAGACTAAGGAGTGTTGTAGAAACGTGGGCGAATCTGGGAAGCCCCACAATAGCTCTCGCGGCCGCATTCTGCACGATCTGAAGTTTCCGAACACTTTTCAAAGGTAGCCCCATGTAGAGAGCATTGCAGTAATTACAGTATTAACAATATCATACAAGGAGTAACAATATACATTAACATATGAACACAGTAAAATATAAATGTTAAAGAGATCTATGTTCAAATACCAGTGTGTAGAACATCTAACCACTGAAGCACAGCATTGTTTATATATAAATGGATGAGGCTGAATGCTTATTGGTTCGATGCTGTTCCTGATGCCACACAGAGTTCACAGCAGATATTTTGTCTTTGCATCCCAGGAAATAAACATCTGCAGCTACCTAAGACTGAACCCTCAACTTTCCTAGTCCTCCTCTGAATTGTTTTCTCCAAACAAAATAGACTACAAAAACTGTCTTGACTCTCCAAATATAAGAAGTTTAAGATCGAAAATGATTGTGAGCCAGATAACAAACCAGAACAGAAGGCAAAATCTTGTAACATGGCATTATAAGCCTGAAATTTTGGTTACAATACTACTGAAATTAATCAATTTTAATATTAACGTGCTGTGTTACTAATGTCTCAATTTTCCTGAAAATATATTTGGTCCATTAAAAATTGTGGCTATTTTGTGTATTTGCTGAATACATCTTTCACATCTGGGAATTTGATTTTAATCGGAAGGTATTTGTATTTATCACAACTAAATTAGCAGAACTATGTGATGGTCTCGTTTATCTCAACAGTTTACAGATACTCAGAGGTCAGAGCGTTTTGTCACCGATCTTCAACATTCTGCTTTTTTAATTAGTTACTTGGCTGGAGCTTTATTCAGCTGCCCAGAGAACCAGCCAATTTATTCTTTAACTGTTCCAAAAACTGTCAGGAAATAAGCTCAGATCTCTGAACAATGAATGGACATTCTATATAGTGAATGGACAGGACTTAAAAATGCACCACAGTAGGGGTAACCTTAATTCAGCCTTACCTTGCATGTGGGCTTATACAGTGATACCTCATCTTACAAATGCCTCATCATACAAACTTTTTGAGATACAAACCCGGGGTTTAAGATTTTTTTGCCTCTTCTTACAAACTATTTTCACCTTACAAACCCACCGCCGCCGCTGGGATGCCCCACCTCCAGACTCCCATTGCCAGCGAAGCACCCGTTTTTGCGCTGCTGGGATTCCCCTGAGGTTCCCCTCCATGGGAAACCCCACCTCCGGACTTCCGTTGCCAGTGAAGCGCTTGTTTTTGCGATGCTGGGATTCCCCTGCAGCATCGCAAAAACACAGAAGTCCAGAGGTGGGGTTTCCTATGGAGGGGAACCTCAGGGTAATCCCAGCAGCGGAAAAATGGGCGCTTCGGCTGGCAAAAGGGATGAATTTTGGGCTTGCATGCATTAATTGCTTTTCCATTTATTCCTATGGGAAACATTGTTTCGTCTTACAAACTTTTCACCTTAAGAACCTCGTCCCGGAACCAATTAAGTTTGTAAGACAAGGTATCACTGTATATCTTTTAAAATTTTGAACCCAAAGTCATCTACTCATTTAACTTGCCTGGAGCATGTAGAAAAAGTCTCTCTTTTTTTAACAAATGCATCTTTTTTCAAGAGAAGTCATCACCAAGATTTTTTTTTCCTTCGTGGCATTTTTCTGCAAGGGCAGGGTCCACTTTTTTTCCCCAGATCAAAATGTTGAGAATTGCATGACCTAATATGCATCCATTTATCTTGATCTAGAAATACCTGCGAAGCTCTGGGTTTTCACAAAATATGTTTCTGACATTATTACAATTGTGATAAACCTTGTGATTCACATTGAGTTGACATTGCTAACAGTGCTAGCAGTACAATGTTTTCTGCCATGCTTTCATGTGCATGTTTGAATTAGAGAGATTAGAATATTTAGAGAGAATGGCCAATTTATTTACATGATACTAGTAAAAAAAATTAAAAAGAAACATTAGGACAGGGGATGGAAGGCACGCTGGTGCACTTATGCACACCCCTTACTGACCTCTTAGGAATCGGGAGAAGTCAACTGTAGATAGTCTAAGTGTAAAGTTTTTGGGGTTAGGAAATGATACTATGGAGTCTGGTAGTGAGTTCCATGCATCAACTACCCGATTACTAAAGTCGTATTTCCTGTAGTCGAGTTTGGAGCGATTTACATTAATTTTGTATCTGTTGTGTGCTCGTGTGTTGTTGTGGTTGAAGCTGAAGTAGTCGTTAGCAGGAAGGATGTTGTAGCAGATGATTTTATGGGCTATGCTTAGATCATGTTAGATGAAGTTGCTTTGTATGGGCAATATCTTACATTAAAGTGCTCAATATTACACCAGATCTTCAGTCTATCATACCAATACTATGTAACTTGATTCCTAGCACTCTTTAATTGCAATAGAATTATGGGGGGAAAGAAAAGTAAACCTGCCAATGAAGTAATGGCTTTCTTGACTAAATTTATAATACACTTGAAAACCTATTGCACAAGTAATTGGTCAATTTTGGAAAAATAGAAACAAGTGAATTTGATTCAAGCTTTGCAAGCCAGATGGCAAAGATGAGAAATGGTGGTAGCACTATATAATGATATAACACAAAATTTATTTATTGTTTAGATTTAAACATATAGAACTTTATTTTACGATGTAGGTTACATATTATGAATAGTTTCTTTTACTAAAGATACATATATAGAGAGATAATTTTTAATCCACTATTTGATTGTTGTGGTTGGTTCTGGCCCAGCTCCTGCCCCAGGGAATGTGGAGGTGGATGCAGGGGAAACTTCAACATGTCACAGGCCTGTGTTATTGCCAAGAGTCAGTTCAGAGTTTAGTTTCCTTGGACGAAGAAGGAGGTGGGAGTGACTCGGCAGAGGAGGGCTTGGCACACAGCCCAGGCAGTCAATCTCCATTATCTTCCATTGATTCGGATGAAGGCGTCTTGGACCCACGCAAGAGCAGAATTATGTGTAGAAGAGACCAAGTAAGGACATATTACAGGAGATAAGAGTGGCCACCTGTGTTTGGGTGGTGCTCCAGTAATTAGGGCTGCTACTATAAATAGCAGCATGTGGGTTTGGCCATTGTGGAAGAGTATCTGATTGCAGTTCGTCAGGAATCCTGGGTTGCTGGTTTCTGGACTTTGCTTGTTGATTTTTCACGCCTTTGAAAACAAAGCAGAGCAACGTGTGTGTGTGTGTCTCACTTCGTTGGAAGAAGAAGGGGTGTGAAGTTTCTTCACAGCTGCTAGCTAAGTACTTAATGACTGCTTAAAGTTAATTGTACAGACTACCCGGTTGTTTTGGGAAGAGTGCTCTTTGCAATACAAAAAGAGTGCTTAGTTTATTTTGAATTTTGGGGTAAAGAACATTGTTTTGAATTTTCAAACGTGTGTGTGTCTGAAATTTGTACCCTTGAATTTTCGGGAGGCTCCTTACCAGAGAGCCCAGCAGAACAATGATATAAGATTAAATTTAGATAAAAGAGATTTTATTATTCTTTACATTGTTGTAACCTTTAGTAGTAAGACAGTGAGGGGAAATTTTTAATTTAGAATTTTAAGAATGGCTAATAATGTATAAAATTAACAGAAAATTTTATGTGGGAAGAGAGAAAGAAAAGTCTGTATATGATTGATTTTAAGCATTGTTGTTGTGTTTATAACCATATATTGTTTTATGTCATGGTGGAGAAAAATAAAAAATAAAATTACCGGAAAAATAAAACCCTATTGCACAGAGTTGTTGCCTTCCTATTTCAGCAAGGAACATGTAGAAAATAGAAATCAAAATAACTTATTCATAAATTGTAGCTTTAATTTCCTTTTCTATTCATCCACAACCTATGAGGTGCTATATTGCTTGCTTATTATATTTGTATCCTGTTCCCAACCCTGAAGAGTTTTCAGAACAGCTGGCAAAATGTATTTTTCATCAGTATCAAAACATACCAAATCTATTTCAAGTAGCTAAATGCGCTTCTGCCCAAGGTACCAGCAAAGGTTTTTGTTTTTGTTTTCTTCAGTAGAAGTGCAATAGTCCTCCAGACTGGTCACATTGTTTTCTCCCTTAAGGAAGGAAATCACATGAGAAATTATTTTCCATCGTGGCAAGAAAATGACAAAAGGGGGAAAAAAGCAATTTGTTTCCCTTTGATAATAAAACAAACAACATGAATTGATTGCTCATTTTGCCCAAAGGCAAAAAGAGGGCCAGACTGCCTTTGACACAAATAGATTGTGTGTGTGTGAGAGAGAGAGACAGAGACAGAGAGAGAATTTCCCCCATAAGCCTTTGTGGCAGGTGCTATATTCCAGACTTACACTTATCATCTCCGTCGCTATTTTGAGAAATAGGTCTTTGTTTCAGACAGAACTTGTCCTCTGAGACTTTTTACAGTAAGTGCTCTTGAAAGAACAATAAACTTGGACATAAGTACCTGTCGATATAAATGCTTTTACTTAAGTTCAGATTAATTGATTGGTAAGTATGTACTTTGGTAATGTGAAATGGGCAAATGTAAATCCATTAAGAAATAAAGAGGTCCCTGGATGAGGCCAACTAAACAAACATTGTCTGGAGAACCGCATGTAAAGTCATCAAATGGATTTTGTGGGTAGAAAGAAAATCCCAAGGTAATTGAACTAAACGTGGATCTGCCTGCAGCTGAGAGTTGCATAAATTCCAGTATATACTGCTCAAAAAGTAAAGGGAACACTCAAAGGACACATCCTAGATCTGAATGAATGAAATATTCTCATACAAAGTTGAAAGTGCACAACAGCATGTGAAATTGACTGTCAATCAGTGTTGCTTCCTAAGTGGACAGATTGCACAGAAGTTTGATTTACTTGGAGTTATATTGTGTCGTTTAAGTTTTCCCTTTATTTTTTTGAGCAGTGTATATGCAAAAAATGCTTAGGTTAGTACATAATTAAAGATATTTCTTCAGTAAAGCAACTGTTATTTTGGAGCTCTAGCACATGGGCTGCTACAGGAAAGACATCCACGTATGCCTTGGGGCAGTGTTGAAATCCAAATTATTTTACAACCAGTTCTGTGGGCATGGCTTGGTGGGCGTG
This sequence comes from Erythrolamprus reginae, assembly GCF_031021105.1. Classification (NCBI taxonomy): domain Eukaryota; kingdom Metazoa; phylum Chordata; class Lepidosauria; order Squamata; family Dipsadidae; genus Erythrolamprus; species Erythrolamprus reginae. The sequence goes on along the minus strand of NC_091953.1, from coordinate 28,409,909 downwards.
GCAGAGGAAGGATATTGCAAAATCTCCATTCCCACCCCACTTTGGGGCCAGCCAGAGGTGGCATTTGCCGGTTCTCCAAACTACTCAAAATTTCCGCTACTGGTTCTCCAGAATCTGTTAGAACCTGCTGGACTTCTCCCCTGCTTGGGGCCATCATACCTATCTTCATTCTACATCAATAAGATCACTGATTGAACTGTGAACTTTTCATGACAGTTTTGATTGCAGTGTGAGGATTCATAAAGTTGAAGAACTAGTGAAATGTAATGAGTAGCAAATATAGAAAGGAAGACATTTTACTTACTTACTTACTTACTTACTTACTTACTTACTTACTTACTTACTTACTTACTTACTTACTTACTTACTTATTAGATTTCATCTAATCCCTATTCAGCCAGGAAGGCTATTGGATTGGATTTTTTTGAAAGTGTCTTTCTGTTACTGAATTATTACAGAGATAACACGAAGGATGTCTACTCTCCTTGGGAGTAATGAGACTTAAGACAATAGCCCAAAATTGGAAGCAACCCGAACCACCTGAAGACGATTTGATAATTAAAAAAATATTAGACTGTGCTGAATTTGACGCACTAACAATTAAATTAAAAAATAAAGAGGATTCCGAACACGATAAAACCTGGATACATCTTTATAACTGGTTTAAGAAAAGAAATAAAATTCAAAAGAAAAAATCAAATTAACAATACTTTATATCCTTTTCATTACATAGAAAAAAAATACAAAAGACATATATACAAAAAACCTTTTTATAAAAAAAAGATCTGTATGACATTAAAGAAATTGAATATGAATAAAAGAAGGCGGATAAGAAAGAATTAAATGATTTAAAGAACAGTGACAACCTACAAGAGAAAATGGTATACGCTGAGGACACAACATGCTTCACCAGAAAATAATTTAAAATCAAAAATCATTCAAAACTTACCTCCTGAAGGGAATACAAGTACAAATATTATAAAATATACTAATTCTTTAAGTAGGGAAATAATGTTGACTTGGTGACATTGTCACTGTCCTCAACTCTTTCCTGGTTTTAGTGTCCTTTTCTTAGGATAGAAGCTGGTTTTGCTTCGTAATAGCAAAGGAAGTATGATCGATTATGCTGAACTGAAGCTATGGCACACCAATTGAACATGCAAACATACTGGCATAGACAGATAGCTGCTATGGTTACAATATTAACTTCTTTTGAAACCACTTAAATATCATGGTTTAAATGACTGTTCAATAGGAATATATCCAGGGCTTAGGAACTTTTTGTTGAGATAGATTAGTTAATGTTGCTCACCTCCAGAAATTCAATAAATGTAAAACCCAAAGGCATCAGTAAAATTATTTTGTCACATAGAGCAGAAAAATATGTCCCCCATTCCTGGAAATAAAGATGTACAACATAATAATAAACCAGACAGCTTTATTTCTCTGTCTATCAGAGCTACTAACCTATCTATCTTCTCTTTGTTTTCATAATTCAAATACAGTGTTCAAGATTTTTTTGCCTTTTCTTATCAACCATTTTGTTAATTTATTTTTTTCATTCTTATCTATTGTTATGGCTTTCTGTGTGTGTGTGTATAGGTGTACTTTTTTTGTTTTAAACATAGTAATAAGGCAAAAGGGGTGAGTTTTGGGATGGGTTCGCACGCATTATTTGCTTTTACATTAATTCTTATGGGAAAAATTGCTTCTTCTTACAAACTTTTCTTCTTATGAACCCGGTCATGGAACGAATTAAGTTCGTAACTAGAGGAACCACTGTATATCAGATAACAATCTCCTGCCAGAAGAATCTGCTGTCAAAAATTGGTGGCAAGCCACTGAATAAGAACATTATGATTTCTCAATGATTTTCCACAGAAAATAAAATAAAATGGATTGGTAGGTTACCTGTATGCCTGCAAACATAACTACCACCATTAATATACCTACCAACAAGGGAAAAACAAAAATCTGAAGAAGAGTGGAGAGATTGGAAATCTTGACTTGACACCTTCTGATAATGCTACAGCATCAATGTTTCAACTTCTCCCTCACTGGATTAAATTATTGTTGTTGGTATTTGCAGCAGGAATCTTGATTGCAAATAGTCTTGGTTACAAAATTTCTTTTTTTTTCTTGGTCACACAAAATGTACTAATTAGCAATATCTCTTCAGGATTTGAAAACAAATATTTTTCTTCCTTAACCCTGATGAAACATTTTGCATGGAAAACACTTCCTTTGCCATTGGACTCTGGTCTATTTGGTTACACCCAAACTCTAATATTCTTTATATTAATAAGCTGAGTAGGTAAGATTGCATCAGTGAGATTTCTAGTACTTGTTTTTGGTCTAGTACTGATTTTCTTAATATTCAGGATGTGAATTGTGTGATTAAATTTCACATCTTTTTTTAAAAAAAATCAATATTTGACACAAGGGGTGTATCTCCTTTATGTCCTGCATTATTTATCTGAAATATTTATATAGATGTATTTTCCCATGTCCATAGAGATGCAGATTAACATTTTGAATGGAAAAAATGATCCACTTTTATCCACCCATAACAGCTTTGAACTTTCTGTCTTGGAAGTTTATGTTTCTCATCCTCAGTTCTTGCATTTAGTGTGAGAGAAAGAAAGAAAGAAGGAAGGAAGGAAGGAAGGAGGGAGGGAGGGAGGGAGGGAAGGAAGGAAGGAAAGAAAGAAAGAAAGAAAGAAAGAAAGGAGAGAGAGAGAAAGAATAAGTGTCAGCTAGCGACTGAACTCCACCAAGGTGTAATTAAGAGTATCCTTACAGCTGATTAGTTTGTTTGTTTGCTTGTTTGCTTGTTTGTTTGTTTGTTTTTAAAAGTCATTTTCAAATGCAGTTTGTAATTTCCAAATTTTCACCTTTTTAAAAAAAGAAACAAAACCACCTAGTGCATACCACATTGCCTGATAAACAATAGCCTGTTTTATAATACAACCTATAATTATGTTTATATTGAGCACTTCCATTACCAGAATTCTAATAATGTTTTAATGCAAACCATCATTAATGTTCATTTAGTTCTAATCTGGCTACTGACACTATGCTGATTCAGTACTGCTAACTCAGCATCTTTGTCCTCCAGTGGGCTGCTTGCTTAGAAAGTATAAGAAAGTATACTTCGGTCATTGATGCTCAGCGTATGCATCTTTGTTGAAAAGTAAAAACTCTAATGGAGAATTTAAAAGCCTGGTGGCCAAGGAATTCTTACTCTGACCCAAGTCCCTCTGTAGTCAATAGAAAAGTCCATATAAGAACACTATAACTGCACCCAGAAGTCGTAATCGGAAATCTAAATTGAGCTGGACAATATCCGAACAGTTCGTCAGCCTACACATCAAAGCTTTGTTATCAACAGTCTGAAAAATAAATGCATCTTGTTTCATTTCCCTACATGGACTTAATAGAACAATACAGAATTCTCATGTAATAAGAATAACTTATTATATGAGAACAAGTCAGCAATTCTGTGGCAAAGGTTTAATATTGTGGCAATTAATCATAAAAAGATGGAAGCAAAAGAAAAACAGCACATCACTAGCAAGTAATGAAATGTGAAATGTTTTGAGTTTTGACATCTGTTTGCACCTCTTCAATAATCAGTTACATAGAGTAGATCAGAAGGACTACTACTACAAAGAGTAGTGCCCCAGACTTTCCTTATATCTATGAAAGTTATCTTAGGTTGCATTTTGATTAGCAGTAAGCAAATCCATATTTCACAAATGAGCCTATGAACTAGCTCAGAGCTTTGACATTTTATATTGTACAGCTTCTGCGAAGAAAAAAATACACTTGTACATAAAGAAAGCAATCTTTTCACAATGTGCAAGAGTTTTAACCTTGGTCTCAGTCACTGCTAAGCGACAACTCAAAACAACATACAGTAGACCCTGAGACACTTGTGATGGAGAGAAACCTTAAATCTTGGTCTGTTCTAGCTGAACTATAGCCTGTATGTTGACTTTACAGAAGAGAAGCCAAGCTGAGATTTCAGAAAATATATTGTATTTTTAAAGTGATAGAATGAAATTACAAAGTAATCACATTAAATACATTTAATTACAGTATATGTAAATAAAATGAATCAAATGTATTACCCCATCCCCCAACCATTCTTCCTAGAGGGTAACTCCTGGTTTACCACTCAAAAATCGAGGACACTTTTTGGCTAAAATTTCTTAAAGAGCTGTTTGCATTTCTGCAAAGAACCCAGAAGCAATGTTCTGTAATAGCTCTTTCCCTACATCAGCAAGATCTTTATATCAAAATCCAACAACAGCACTCTGATAGAACATGCATTAGCCATCCTACTAAAACAGATTTTTGGAGTAGCTGAATTTTTTAATAAATCTAGGACCAGATGCTTTCTGGAGCAGAGAAATCAAGCTACCCTAATCTGTGCTTATACACCTACACTGACAAAATGAAAAACAAATTGAGATTAAAGTTCTATGAAAAACTGGATGCATTAGATTAGATTAGATTAGATTTATTGGATTTATAAGCCGCCCCTCTCCGCAGACTCGGGGCGGCTCACAACAAGGGCAAAAAACAGTACATAGTGACAAATCTAATATTTACCAATCTAATTACAGTTTTAGGTTTAAAAAATTCATAAAAGCAACCCCAATATATATAAAAAACAAGCACACAATCAATCATACACCAAAACAACATGGGCAAGGGGGAGAAGTTTCAATTCCCCCATGCCTGACGGCAGAGGTGGGTTTTAAGGAGCTTACGAAAGGCAAGGAGGGTGGGGGCAATCCTAATCTCAGGGGGGAGCTGGTTCCAGAGGGTCGGAGCCACCACAGAGAAGACTCTTCCCCTGGGTCCCGCCAGATGACATTGTTTAGTCGACGGGACCCAGAGTTGGCCGGAGAAGGCCAACTCTGTGGGACCTAACCAGTTGCTGGGATTCGTGCGGCAGAAGGCGGTCCCAGAGATATTCTGGTCCGGTGCCAAGAAGGGCTTTATAGGTCATAACCAACACTTTGAATTGTGACTGGAAACTGATCGGCAACCAATGAAGACTGCGGAGTGTTGGAGTAATATGGGCATACTTAGAGAAGCCCATGATTGCTCTCACAGCTGCATTCTGTACGATCTGAAGTTTCCGAACACTTTTGAAAGGTAGCCCCATGTAGAGAGCGTTACAGTAGTTGAGCCTCGAGGTGATGAGCATCAGCAATGAGGGGCACTAATAAACTGATTTTGTTTGGCAACTTTAATGCAAACTTGTAAAGCACTGTGAAGTGGTATACAAGTGCTATTGCTATTGCCTCATTATATCCTGGTCAGTTACTGTGGCTGATGGGGATTTTATTTTGGCAATCAAATAAATACAGAAAAGTTTAAAATAATACAATTCACTATTGTCTCTTGGAATATGCACACACTTTTGAGCAATCCTACAACAAATAGAACAGAGGGAAGCACAGCCTTGGTTATCAAAGAGCTTGCAAGCTATAACTTTGACACTGTAGCCCTGTGGCAGCAATTGAACATGTTTGGAAACTTGCCAGTCTCTTGTAAACAACTGGCTCATGTGTTTCCACCACCAAAAAGAAGTCAAGCTACCCTGATCAGCACTTATGCACTATAATGACAAGATGAAGAACTACTTCTATGAAGAACTAGATGCCCTAGTATCTGTTCTGTCAGGCTCTCTGGTAGAAGCCTCCCAAAAATTCAAGGGTACAAATTTCAGACACACACACATTTGAAAATTCAAAACAATGTTCTTTATCCCAAAAGTCAAAATAAACTAAGCACTCTTTTTGTATTGCAAAGAGCACTTGTCCCAAAACAACCGGGTAGTCTGTACAATTAACCTTAAGCAGTCATTAAGTACTTAGCTAGCAGCTGTGAAGAACCTTCTTCTTCTTCCAACAAAGTGAGACGCACACACACGTTGCTCTGCTTTGTTTTCAAAGGTGTGAAAAATCAACAAAGTCCAGAAACCAGCAACACAGGATTCCTGATGAACTGCGATCAGATACTCTTCCACAACGGCCAAACCCACATGCTGCTATTTATAGCAGCGGCCATAATTACTGGAGCCCCACCCAAACACAGGTGGCCATTCTTATCTCCTGTAATATGTCCTTATTTGGTCTCTTCTACGCATAATTCTGCGCTTGCGTGGGTCCAAAACGTCTTCATCCAAATCAATGGAAGATAAGGGAGATTGACTGCCTGGGCTGTGTGCCAAGCCCCCCTCTGCCGAGTCACTCCCACCTTCTTCTTCGTCCGAGGAAACTAAACTCTGAACTGACTCTGTGGGCAATAACACAGGCCTGTGACATATTGAAGTTTCCTCTGCATCCACCTCCACATTCCCTGGGGCAGGAGCTGGGCCAGAGCCAACCACAACAGTATCAACAGTGAGTAGTACTGATAAGCTGATCTTGTTCAATGACATCAAGCAAGAGGTGTACCTCTTCAAGTGGTGTACCCCAAGGCAGCATATGAGGACCAACACTCTTTATACTCTATATAAATGACCTTTGTGATCACATTACAAGTGACTGCATTCACTTCATTGATGATGAAAAATCTTCAACACCACCGACAACACTGCTACTCTCCAAAAAGACCTTGACTTTGTGTCAGAATGGTCAAACATCTGGCAACTCCAAATCTCAACCAACAGATGCTCTGTCCTACACATTAGCCAAAAGAATTAGAACACCAAATAGAAGCTGAATAAACAAGACTTTGCAAACAACCCTCACTCTGTCAAAGATCTTGGAATACTCATATTAAATGACCTAAGCACCAAAGCCCACTGCAACAACATCGCCAAAAAGGTTTCAAGAGTTGTTAATCTAATCTTATGTAGTTCCTTCTCCAGTAATATCACACTACTAACCAGAGCATACAAAACATTCATCAGACCAATGTTTGAATACAGCTCATCTGCCTGGAACCAACATTGCATACCGGACATAAATACATTAGAAAGTGTCCAGAGATACTATACAAGAAGAGCCCTCCACTCCTCTACCCACAACAGTATATCTTACACAACCAGACTTGAAATCTTGGGCTTAGAAAGCTTAAAACTATGTCGCCTTCAATATGACCTAAGCATAGCTCGTAAAAGTATCTGCTACATCCTTCCTGTCAATGGCTTTTTCAGTTTCAGCCACAACAATACACGAGCGCACAACAGATACAAACTCAAAGTGAACCGCTCCAAACTTGACTGTAGAAAATATGACTTCAGCAACAGAGTGGTTAATGCCTGGAACTGTCCACTGTTGACCACACCCGATTCCTAAGAGGTCAGTAAGGGGTGTGCATAAGTGCACCAGCGTGTCTACCATGCCTGTCCTAATGTTCCCTTTTATCAGTGTTTGTTTGTTTGTTTGTTTATTCGTTCGTTCGTTCATTCATTCATTCATTCATTCATTCATTCATTCATTTATTTATTTATTAGATTTGAATGCCGCCCCTCTCCGCAGACTCAGGGCGGCTCACAACAATAATAAATAAGTGTACAGTGAACAAATCTAATATTTTCAAAATATCTAAAAACCCATTATTTAAAAAACATACAACACAAGCATGCCATATATAAAACTATATAAGCCTGGGGGACATGTCTCAATTCCCCCATGCCTGATGGCAGAGGTGGGTTTTAAGGAGTTTGCGAAAGGCAAGGAGGGTGGGGGCATTCCTAATCTCTGGGGGGGAGCTGGTTCCAGAGGGTCGGGGCCGCCACAGAGAAGGCTCTTCCCCTGGGTCCTGCCAGACGACATTGTTTAGTCGATGGGACCCAAAGAAGGCCGACTCTGTACCCATCTTACATATATAAACAATGTTATATCTATGTGTACTGCCAATACGTACTTGACAAATAAAATAAAATAAAAAATAAAGAATACATAAATAAACAAACAAACAAACAAATAAAAAGTGTGGGGTGTGACTTTGCAGGAATTGTTGGGAATTATGAAATAGATAAGGGTAATAATAACAACCTGCATTCGCTATATTGCTGTGCAGTACACAACCTACGCATCAGCAAGACAACTTGTTACCTGCCTACCAGTAACCAAAACTTCCTGCCTGTGCATTCTATGTATTGACCTATTGACTATGAATTGAATTAACTATTTGATCAGGAAAAAAGACAGGCAGGATATCAGAATGGCCAATGCGGCCATACATGGTGCTGATTGTTGGGCAGATCACAGTTTCACTGTCTCTAAAATGAAGCTCTGCATCAAAAATCAAGAGATAACCAAAAGGAAGCAAAGCTATGTTAAGAATTAATGTGGCAGGCTGAAAAACCCCACAATGGCTTTAGCACTGGCTGAAGACTTAAAAACTAAGCTTTCTGATTTCCATCTTGCTGACAGTTCTGAGCATGACTGGGAAGGCTTCAGGGATGTTGTTCATTCATCTGCAGTGAATATGATGGAGCCCTCTACTCACAAGCAGCATGACTGGTTTGATGAGGATAATGAAAAGATACATGCTCAACTTCTTGAAAAGCATTGCCTTAATCTTGTCTATCAGAATGATTTAGCATCAGCTGCCAAGAAAACACCTTTGCAGGTGCTTGTCCAAAATAAACTGATGATTCTAAGCTGATAAAAATTACATCAAATCAGAGGTAGGATTTAGCAGGTTCTGATCAGTCCTGGAGAACCAGTAGTGGAAATTTTGAGTAGTTCAGAGAACTGATAAATCCCATCTCTCATTGGCCCCCACCCTCATCTATTCTCTGCCTTCCGAGTCCCGGCTGTTCGGGAGGAAATGGGGATTTTGCAGTATCCTTCCCTTGGAGTGGGGTGGGAATGGAAATTACAGTAGTCCCTCGCTATACCGCGCTTCACCTACTGCGGCTTCACTTCATTGTGGGTTTTCAAGAAATATTAATGAGAAAAATCATTCGCGGATCTTCGCTGGTTCGCGGGTTTCTGAGGAAGTCGATCGGCAGATTTAAACAGCCCGCCGAACTCGATCGGCAGGTTTTTCAAAAAAAAAATATCTAAAATTGTAAATACTGTATTTAAATACTGTATCTAAAATAAATACTGTGTGGGAAGGGTTTATAAACACTTAAAACAATGAAAACTTACCAAACAATTACAATATAAATACTTAAATAAGTACTATCAGTCGATATATTCCCCATCGCGGATTTCACCTATCCCGCCCGGGTCTGGAACGTAACACCAGCGATAGGTGAGGGACTACTGTACACATAATCTTTCTTCTGCCACATCCACCAAGCCACACATCCATTAAGCCACACCCACAGAAGTGGTGGTAAAAAAATTTGAAACCCACCCTGCTTCAAATGGTTCTGTGATGCCCTTAACACTCTCTAGAGACCTCATTCTCTCAAAAGTTCCCCCTTCCTGAGTTTAGGAACAACCTTTTACAGAACAGGTTCAGATCTTGTAGAGATAGGCTGAACATTTTGAGACCTTTCTTCAGCTTCAACCGCAACAACACAAGAGCACGCAACAGATTCAAACTTAATATTAACCGCTCCAAACTTGACTGTAAAAAATATGACTTTAACAATCGAGTTGTCGAAGTGTGGAACTCATTACCAGACTCAATAGTGTCAACGCCTAACCCCCAACATTTCTCCCTTAGACTATCCACGATTGACCTCTCCAGGTTCCTAAGAGGTCAGTAAGGGGCGTACATAAGTGCACTAGTGTGCCTTTCGTCCCCTGTCCAATTGTCTTGACTTTATCTCATATATCATATATATTTTCTTCCTTTCATATGTCTTCTCCTCTATTTTTACATATTATCTTTATATATATTACTTCATGTCTATTCTCTTCCATATGTATTGCGTATTGGACAAATGAATGAATAAATAAAAAAAATAAAAAAAATATACCATTCTCTACTGACTGTCATCTATTAACAATGAGATGACAGAGAAGATTACCCTGAACAACTTCATCACCCACCAATAGTAGCTAAATTCATGGAAGCTGTCAGCCAACTATCCAATGCAAAGCCCCACAACCAGAAGATATATCTGCGGAGATATTCAAAGTCATTGGTCCTGTATTTATAGATAAATACTAAGTAATTCCAGTCTTTTTGGAATAAATTCCTTGGGAATTTAACAATGTATTCATCACACATCTCTACAGCAAGGATTGGAACAATCACTGAGGAATCTCTTTTTTTAAAAAAAATATTTTTATTTGAATTCTTTAAAAAAACATAGTAACTGAAAATGAACATATATATATTTGCAAAGTACAAAAATACAAACAAACAAAAACAATAATGACGATATCAAAAGAACAAATAAAAAATGTATCATTTATATCCTCTTGTGAGGAGGAAAAATACAATTTCTTCTGTTATCAAATTATTTTCTGGTAAGTACAATCGGTATTCACTATTAATCATTTTGGCTATCCATATTTATTTATTATCATTTATTTCTTAGCCGCCATCTGTACACTCTTTGTTAAATATTTAGTTTCCTAAAGATTTTGTTTCCATATAACTACTGTATACATATTGTATCAAATCTGTTATACCAAAAAGAAAAAACCATAACAAATTGTTATTATCGCGTTTAATTTGAACTTTTATTCCTTCTCTTGAACCAATCATAAAAAAAATTCCATATTTTATAATAATTGGAGTCTTCTTTATTTTTTAATTTAAGGGTTAAAACATCTACTTCTGCGCAGTCCATAATTTTTTTGAGTGTTAGTGAGTCACTGCTCACAATCACTCATGCCCTCATCACCTTGAGGCTCGACTACTGTAATGCTCTCTACATGGGGCTAGCTTTGAAAAGTGTTCGGAAACTCCAGATCGTGCAGAATGCAGCTGCGAGAGCAATCATGGGCTTCCCTAAATATGCCCATGTCACACCAACACTCCACAATCTGCATTGGTTGCTGACCAGTTTCCGGTCACAATTCAAAGTGTTGGTTATGACCTATAAACCCTTCATGGCACCAGACCAGATTACCTCAGGAACCACCTTCTGCTGCACAAATCCCAACGACCGATTAGGTCCCACAGAGTGGGCCTTCTCCGGGTCCCGTCAACGTTTGGCTGGACCCAGGGGATGAGCCTTCTCTGTGGCGGCCCCAGCCCTCTGGAACCAACTCCCCCCAGAGATCAGAATTGCCCCCACCCTCCTCGCCTTTCGTAAGCTCCTTAAAACCCACCTCTGCCGTCAGGCATGGCGGAACTGAGATATTCTTTCCCCCTGGGCCTCTACAGTTTATGCATGGTATGTCTGTAAGTATGTCTGGTTTTTATAATAAGGGTTTTTTAATTGTTTTATTATTGGATTGCTACATGCTGTTTTTATTACTGTTGTTAGCCGCCCCGAGTCCACGGAGAGGGGCAGCATACAAATCCAATAAATAGATAGATAGATAGATAGATAGATAGATAGATAGATAGATAGATAGATAGATAGATAGATACATACATACATACATACATACATACATACATACATACATACATACATACATAAATTTGGTAGGTTGGGTTGTTTCCCACATTGAGCTATCGCCAATCTCACTGCTCACTAAAATCAATGGATCACTCATGTGGAGCTGGAGCTGTTGCCAGTCATAGTGTGGCTTTATTTTATTTTATTTATTTTATTTATTTATTTTGTCCAATACACAATGATATACAATGTAGGCGAGGTCATGAAGTTCTTCCCAAAGCAAGTCTACCATCAGTCCACACATTGCTGATGAGACCACAAACATTTTACGAAAGCCAAATACCAATATTACATTGGAAGAAGGACTAGAATGTATGGCTTTTAGCTGTAATACACCATGTCACAGCCTGAATTCTTCCCAGGAAGTCAGTTACATAAGTGTTCTTGCACATTATCAAAGATTAAACTTTTCACAGCATCTCTAAAATTGCAGTCATTGTTCCAACGGAAAGGCATTCAGAAGAAAGGATAAAAGGTTCTCTGCACACAGAGAAAGGATAAAATGTTCCTACTCTACACAGCAGTCTGCTATGATCAGTTGCTCTGCCCTGCACTGTGCCATTTTTATTGCCTATAATTAGGGCAGTAGGTCACCAGAACGAAAAGGATTTGAGCTTCTTCCTATTGGAGAACATTGTGATAAATGCCAAAAACCAGAGAACTGTGATATGATGCATTTCTATCCTCTGTACATGTGGGCCAAGCTGCTAGCATGGCAGCTTACTGATGTCCCAGTTATGCAGCTGTTTGAACCAGTATATTTATGACACTATGGCTGATCATTAATTTCTAAGAATTATTATTAGCCACTTGGCATAAACAAAAATAAACCCTTTATTCTGCTAGGGCAGTTTTTCAGGAAAAAGATTATAAAATCCCAGGACTTCCATCTGTCCATATGAGGTATCAGTACTGTAAATTCACCCAGTCACATTCAGACATGGATTTTTCTTAGCCATTTTATGACTCTGGAGGTTCTTAGTCATCCAGTTCATGGTTGTCCCAAACATGCTTTTTCAAGAGGCAACTGGAATTTCTTTTCTTTTTTTTGAAGAGTTTTAAAATATATATGTATTTGTTTTGTCGGGCTCTCTGGTAGAATCCTCCCAAAAATTCACAGGTACAAATTTCAGACACACACATGTTTGAAAATTCAAAACAATGTTCTTTATAATGAAAATTCACTTAAACTAAGCCCTCTTTTGGTATAGCAAAGAGCACTCGTCTCCAAACAAACTGGTAATTTATACAAGTCCCTTATCAGTCCTGTGATACTTAGCTTGCAGCTGTGAGGCAATTCAAAGTCCTTCTTCTTTCACAAAATGAAACACACTTTGCTCTGGTTTAGTTTCAAAGCAGGGAAAAATCAGCACACAAAAAGTCAAAGTCAGTAAAGCAGTCAGGAAACACAACAAACGATCAGATAATCCTCCACAATTGCCAAACCCACAGGCTGCTATTTATAGCAGCCTCACTAATTACCACAGCCCCACCCAACCACAGGTGGCCTCATTTTCTTTGATAATAATCTCTCAGTTGTTGCTGCCTATGCATTGCTCTCAGCATGTGTGGCTGTATCATTAACTCTTGTTCTGAATCCAAGGAGGAGCTAGATAATTGATCTCCTTCTGAGCTGTCTGCCACACTCTCCTCCTCCCTGTCACTCATGTCTTCTTGGTTAGAGGAGCCTTCATCATCAGATTCCACCGGGGCAAAACAGGCCTGCAGCATGTGGATGTCTCCCCCACATCCTCAGTCCTTGGGGCAGGAGCTGGGCCAGAGCTAACCACAACATATATTATTTTTATTTTTCTCCACAAATTCCATTTTTATAACTGTTAAATACATATGCCTTAAAATATATCAATTCGGTGAAATCACATTCACCATCATCAGGCTGAAGTTTCAAGCTTCGTGCTGTTGTAAAATGGAATGTTTGCAACTGTCATTTCTTCCTAGTATATAGTGTGGGGGTGGAGATTTGGTTTGAATGTAGCAAATAGATTGGGTGATTATGTTTTAGTGATCTGATTGGTTGGTGGAATCATAATTATTAGAAGGATTGACATGGTGATTTTTATGAAGTGTTTTTTTGTTTAAGGCTGGTTTCCAAATCTCTGGTAGGCGGGACGTGTCATCTCTTTTATTTATGCAAAGGGGGCTCCTCTCAATCTCTATGGCTTCCAAGGCAATTCTTCTATATAAATTCTCTGTTTTGTGAAGTAATTTAGTTTTTTCAAAGTCAATTTCGTGCCCTGTTTTTTTAATGTGCTGGACAACGGAGGAAGTCTTTTCTTCTTTTTTAATTGCATTTTTATGTTCTGCAATGTGTGCACTTTCTCTTCGATTGGTTTGTCCAATGTATGTGGCTGCACATGTTTTGCAAGGAATTTCATAGATTCCTTGGTATTCCAATTGGATTTTATCTTTTGGGCTCCTTAGGATATTAGATATTTTTTTGGTTAGTGCAAAATGAAGTTTTGATGTTATGTTTGTGCATATATGTTGATGTTATGATGTTATGCATGATGTTATGTATATGTATATATACACATATATACATATATACATTTTCAATATTTCATACACCAATATCTTATTTTGCACCTTTTTCAACTCCTATTCTTCAGTCTGACTCAACACTCCCCTCTCTCAACCTTCATCCCCTCTTCCGACTTTCTTACTGTGCCATCGACCTCCTCCTCAATGCCAAGCTCCTGGTAGGTCATCTATACCTCATGTCCGAGCCCGAGTTCATGGCCCTGAAGGACTTCATCAACAAAAACCTGGCCAAGAGATTCATCCAGCCCTCATCCTCACCCCTTTCCGTGCCCATCCTGTTCGTCAAAAAGAAGACCGGTGACTGGAGATTGTGTTGCGACTATTGGCAGCTTAATGCCATCACCCTGTGCAACTGGTACCCATTGCCCGATTCAGGAGCTCATGGAGCGTCTGTGGTCCACCAAGATCTTCACCAAGATCTATCTGTGGAGTGCCTACAACTTGGTGCACATTCAGACAGGTGACGAATGGAAGATAGCATTCGGGACCCGGTATGGACACTTCAAATATACTGTCATGTCCTTTGGGCGGTCTTCTAGCATCTGATGAATGACATTTTTAGGGATATGCTGGACCACTTTGTCGTGATCTACCTAGACGACTTTCTAGTCTACTCCCCCTTGCAGTCCAGCCACTTACAGCACCTGCACTGAGTTCTGCAGCACCTGCATGAACACCACTTGTACACAAAGTTGGAGAAGTGCCAGTTGTTTCAAACAATCATTGAGTTCTTGGAGCACATCATCTTCAGAAGGCATCACCATGGAACCCACAAAGTCAAGGCCCTGAAAACCTGGTAACCCCCGCATCGGATGAAAGATGTGCAGAGACTGTTAGGCTTCACCAAATATTACCACACTTTCATCCTGGAGTTTGCCACTCTCACTGTGCCCCTCACCCAGCTGCTGCAGAAGAAAGTACTCTTCCAGTGGGGTGAGGCCGAGCAGCAGGCGTTCATGTCCCTTAAAGAAGCCTTCATGCAGGAACCCATCCTGCAGCACTGAGACTGATGGAGACCGAGGTCTCAGATGTCACCGTCAGGGCTGTGCTCCTCCAGGCCCGCCAGGACATTGGCCCCTTGTTCCCATGCACCTACCATTCCCAAAAGCTGATGTCTTCCGAAAAGATCTATACCATTTGGGAGAAGGAGTTGTTGGCCGTCAAATGTGTCTTTGAGACACGGAGGCACCACCTCAAAGTCTGAACGGATCACTGGAACCTGGAATTTCTGCAAACGGACCGAAAGTTCACAATGACAAATCTGGTGGTCGTTCTTTTTTGCCTGGTTCAACTTCCAGATCCAGTACATGCCGAACTATCACAACCCCCAAGAGAATGCTCTGTCCCATAAACCGGAGTTCCTCCACCCCAAAGAGCCGGTCCTTCTACAGTCCATTTTGCCCACTGAGTCCACTGCCACCATGCATAATCCCATGGATCTATGCTGGAGGATTCGGGAGGCGCAACAGCGGGACAGTTTCGTGGACCAGCGGAAACAAGAGCTCAGCCCTGACTCCCCCTGGACCTTTTCCGAAGCTCTGCTTTGATACCGTGGGAACCTGTACGTCCCAGCAGAGCCGCTCCATGGCTTGACCAGTCTCAGTGCCATTATAATCCCTCCACTGGTCATTTCAGGCTTTTCAAGACCTTTCCTAAGCACATGACTGAATGAAGATACTGTATATTGATTTTTATTGTTTTGCTTCATATCTTTACACGTGTCTGTAAATACAATGTAATGAAAATAAAAACTGAGGAGATAGTTTTTAAACATGTTGTATACTTTGTATGTAAGATGGATACTATACATTTTAAATTAGAAAATGTCTAAGACATGCATTGTTTGTTTCTATTTTTCAAATTATGTTTAGGAGATACAAAGAAAATTTATTTTTCTAACATTTTTCTATCATGTATCAGAAAGAGTTTCCTCTTTTGCTTTAAACAAATTCAGGCTATTAATGTACATTAATACAAACTTTATGTCAACATCCATGACTAATTTAAAATACACTGCAGAAGAGAGGGTTTTTTAAAAATAATCTGCATTATTTCCTTGTTCTCAAAGACTACTTTTGTTAAAAATAATATATCTGATAGTAGTGAATTATTATCATTAAATTTTAATTAGCTATAGATAGTGCTTCAAATTTAAATATCACTTTCTATTTTCAGTTTAATTTGTTGGAATATTAAGAAAATATACAAATGTGGTGCTAATTGTAGGACTGATGCTTTATTGAGCAAAGAGGAACTATAAGCTCAAAAAAAAGAAGGAAAAAATAAAACAGGAAGAAAGCGTTCTTCATTAATAAAAGCAGTTAGTGAGGGCTCCAGCTGTGTGACCAAGAGAAGACCCAGCATGTAAATATAATCTTATAATTGGCGCATTCAAAGCGGAAAGGCAGGAGAGATATATGTATGTAAGAGAGGAAGAAAGAGAGAGCTATATCTGGCATGCTACACTTAATAAGATTTATTTTAATTGGAGGAAATGTTAGTATTAAATCTACATAATGTGATTACCTGTATTTTTCAATTTGAATGGATTTTGAACATTTATATGACAAATAGAGTAAACAGAGCCCCACGATATACTTGATTGGTACTTTGTTCTGATTCAAATGTTCCAGCCCAAATAAATCCCAGTGTCAAAAAAGATAGGGAATGGATAAGAATCTGAATGAAATGAAATCTAGGGAGAGATAACCATTGGAATCAAGAAGTATAAAGCTTGATCAGAAGTTTCAACATCTGGCAACCAAATTTTACGTTGCAGCATGTTAATGAATAGTTTAAAATGCTTGAAGACCATTGTGCATTGTTTGAAAGACATTTGCAAGATAAAAAAGTTCATCATGAAATGTTTTGAGATAACTGGGAGAATATCTTGCAGTGTTTTCTGGGACTGTTTTTGAATTTGTTATGCCTATTTTGGGTGGTGTATAAATGTAATTTATCCCTATATATCTACCAATGCCTGATATAACTCCATGACAAGCTTCCAAAACTTTCTTTTCCTTCTTTCCTTCCTTCCTTCCTTCCTGCCTGCCTGCCTGCCATCCATCCATCCATCCATCCATCCATCCATCCATCCGTCTTTATTTAATGGAAGCTGTGTGTTCTAATATTAAATAAATTTCATTATGTGACTGCTTCTTGGTGTTTGTAGATGCACTCTTCTAGGTTTTTGTCTATCTGTCCTACATAGGAGTTGTTACAGTCCTTGTATTACTTGTTGCAGATGACTCAAAGGCAGAAGACTTCACATTTGCTTACTTGCACTCATGTTACCTAGTTGGTTGATGAAACATTCGTAAGCAACCATCCAAGCTCAAACAGCAGCAAGAACTTCACAATAGATTTTTCATCTAAAACTTCCTTACTGGATAGCCTTAAGTCAAAGATGGTCAATTCTCTTATGCTTTCCTCCATCCTCTGAAAGAAAAACTAGCCAGCAAGAAAATCAGAAATGTTCTGGATGGAGCAAGCCATTCTACAAATAATCACTAATTCAAATCTCCCATCAATACAACTCTTTGTCTTTTTAAATGATCCGCTATTTCCTTGTGGATAACAATACCCACTTTGTCTTTATTGGACTCATCCCCACATGTTTCTAATACATATATTAAAATACACCTTGTCTTTTGGTATTAACATTTTCATAAAACTGAACAGAACAAATCTAAGCATTCATACATAGCTTCCATTCAAATAACTATGCATGCAAAATACTGTGTATTTGCATAGTGTATTTTCCTCACGGTCGTAATAGTGATAGGAATAGCATTTAAACTTATATAGAAACATAGAAGTCTGACGGCAGAAAAAGACCTCATGGTCCATCTAGTCTGCCCTTATACTATTTTCTGTATTTTATCTTAGGATGGATATATGTTTATCCCAGACATGTTTAAATTCAGTTTCTGTGGATTTAACTACCACGTCTGCTGAAAGTTTGTTCCAAGGATCTACTACTCTTTCAGTAAAATAATATTTTCTCATGTTGCTTTTGATCTTTCCCCCAATTAACTTCAGATTGTGTCCCCTTGTTCTTGTGTTCACTTTCCTATTAAAAACACTTCCCTCCTGGACCTTATTTAGCCCTTTAATATATTTAAATGTTTCGATCATGTCCCCCCTTTTCCTTCTGTCCTCCAGACTATACAGATTGAGTTCATTAAGTCTTTCCTGATACGTTTTATGCTTAAGACCTTCCACCATTCTTGTAGCCCGTCTTTGGACCCGTTCAATTTTGTCAATATCTTTTTGTAGGTGAGGTCTCCAGAACTGAACACAGTATTCCAAATGTGGTCTCACCAGCATTCTATATAGCGGGATCATAATCTCCCTCTTCCTGCTTGTTATACCTCTAGCTATGCAGCCAAGCATCCTACTTTCTTTCCCTACCGCCTGACTGCACTGTTCACCCATCACTACCCCTAAATCCTTTTCTTTTGAAGTATTTGCTAACACAGAACTGCCAATACAATACTCAGATTGAGGATTCCTTTTCCCCAAGTGCATTATTTTACATTTGGAAATATTAAACTGCAGTTTCCATTGCTTTGACCATTTATCTAGTAAAGCTAAATCATTTACCATATTACAGACGCCTCCAGGAATATCAACCCTATATAGGAATATACCCTACCATAGTTCTTTACAGCATTCCCTGAGTGGTTTACAATGTCAGCATATTGGCCCCAATAATCTGGGTCCTCATTTTACCGATCTTATAAGGATAGAAAGCTGAGTCAGGATCAAACTTCAGGCTATGGGCAGAGTTAGCTAGCAATAATGCATTCTAACCACTGCACCTCACACAAAAGATCTACGAGGATACAATTGATGCTTATAGCCATCTGAAAATCAGCAGACATCATCTATTAGCTCTGTGTTTATCCTAAAAGCTACCATCAGCACTCATGAATCAATTGCAGGTTTGCCATTAACTAGCAAAAAATTGTCTCTACAATTCTCTCTGCTTTCAATTTTGTTACATGTATTATATAAAAAGCTAAGTGGTAACATCCCAAGTACTGAAAATATAGAACTCAGGTACTTTGTAACGATTATCCTTGACCTTGAGTGATTAAGATCAAATGCATCGAGGAGAGGAAGCCAATTAATTGTCTTTCAGGTTAAATGAAGCCCACACACACACGCCTATTAAAATATAAATTAAATGCACCCAGAGCGTTCGTTTAAAATTTTACTTGTATCAAATGTGTTGCCGTCACAATAACATTGAGGGAAAGCATTTGATCTTTAATCATAACAAATCTATTTAAGGCTGAGAAATACACCACACACCTTTCTCATTATAAAAAAGAAAATTACTAAAGTTCATAATAAAATTGTCTGTCCAACTCATTAATTATCACAATTAAGTTTCAAGCAAAAGCTGAACAGAGTAAGAAGTAATATTTCTAAGCGATGTTATTTCCAGTGAATTCCCTGTAACTGCACTTTTTCTTCTTTATCTTGTTTCTGTTTTGTGTAATCACAGGTTTTTCAAATATAACTTACAGTCTGTATCTGTGTAGTCAGATAAGGTTTCAATATACTGTAATTAGAAATGGTTTTCAAAATGAACCTAACTTTCCAACTGTGGTCCCTTGTTCAAAATGTCTACACATTAATACATAATGTTCTTCTTATGCTATTTTGCTCCAATTTGGTAAAGAGGAAGAGAAAGAGGAAGGAGGAGGAAGAGGGAGAGGGAAAGAGAGAAGGAGGGAACAAGAGAAGTGGAGAGGAAAACCCCTACTCCTACTCCATCCTAAATAAATACAACTGTTTTATCAAATTAAGCAATTTCACTTTTCAAAAAGATCAAAAGAAAAGATTAAAAGAAAAAAAACAATTGTCCTGCAAAAGAGTAATGGAGTTTTAAGATCATTCAATCAAATTTGAAGATAATTGGCAGGAAAAATTGAGGGAAGGGAGGGGGAGGCTTAAGGGTTAAGGGTGAAAGTATGAAAATTAAAATTAAAATATTTTAAAAAACATTTTCATATTCCTTTATTGCACACTGTTTATAGTCATTGGTTGAGATGAACTTGACAGAAATTAAATAAATAGACCTAGTTATTTAAAAAACCCTTAAAAAAAGATAATTTGCAGACGCCTACTCTACAAAGCTAACATATTAGAAATTTAGGAAGGGCTTTGCTGGAATTATAATCCTTCATTGGGCAGTATATATAACAATATAACTATTTTTGCTTTTGGTAGTATTCTCAAATATGTATGAGTCTCTGCAGGTCTGTATGTTGAAGATACATGTTTTCTATACTACATTTCATAAGCTATTTTATTTGTTTATTTGTTTGTTTGTTTGTATGCCGCCCCTCTCCGAAGACTCGGGGCGGCATACAAATTTTCTGCATGCTATTTTGTTAATGTTCTTAACAAAAATGCAATTCTGAAAACTCACTGCGATGGGTGAATCCATAAATAAGACTTATCCTTTCCCATAATATGTCCATAGATACAGTGGTCGGCTGCAAATTTTTTAACAACCAGTTCTCTACCCTAATGGCTGGGCGAGCGTGGCAGAGTAGTCATGTGACTGGGTGTTTTGGTGTCATTTACGTCGAGGGATGCTTCACCTCGCCACCTTGTCATGACTGTGGGGATGCTGAAATGGTCATAAGTGTGAAACATGATCATAATTCACTTTTTTCAATGCCATTGTAACTTTAAATGGTCATTAAATGAACTGCTGTTAGTCAAGGATTCTCTGTACAAAAATACAAAAAGCATCTTTGTTTGCAAAAACTAAATATCAGTCCTAAATATTAGTCATTAGATTAGAAATTGGGAAATACACACTGAAGATCAATGAGTCACAGCTGTCATGGAAACCTAAACCATTCTGTCTGAATACCTTTTTTTCCTCAGCAATACCTGCAACCCAGAGTTACAAATCAGGCAGGTTGCCAGAACACATCGAGGAATTAAAATAGTTAAAATACAAGGATAACTATCAGCAGCCTACTTACTCTTGCTCATAAAGTGAAACGCTTTAGCAGAGAGGTTATTTAAGCTCTCCAGAAAGTGGGTGGGTATATTTTGGCTACAAAATGCCATGCTCACATTGCAAACTGGTAGGGAAGGTAAGTGAAAACCACCCCTGATCAAGACTCAGTTTAATCTAGCACTTTTTTTTCTCACAGTGCCTCTAGCATTCCCATACGCAAGAGTTTAAAACATTTATTTATTTATTTATTTATTTATTTATTTATTTATTTATTTGGTTAGTTAGTTAGTTAGTTAGTTAGTTAGTTAGTTAGTTAGTTAGTTAGTTAGTTAGTTAGTCCAATACACAATACATAGAAGAGAATAGACATGAGGTAATATCTATAAAGAAAAATATAAAATAGAGAAGATATATGAAAGGAAGTAAATATATATATGAGATAAAGGAAAGACAATTGGACAAGGGACGAAAGGCACACCGGTACGCCCCTTACTGACCTCTTAGGAACCTGGAGAGGTCAAATGTGGATTGTCTAAGGGAGAAATGTTGGGGGTTAGGGGTTGACACTACTGAGTCTGGCAATGAGTTCCACTCTTCGACAACTCGATTGTTAAAGTCATATTTTCTACAGTCAAGTTTGCAGCGGTTAATATTAAGTTTGAATCTGTTGCGTGCTCTTGTGTTGTTGCAGTTGAAGCTGAAGTAGTCATTGACAGGTAGGAAGTTGCAGCATATGATCTTCTAAGAATTGGTAGTGCCGGCGGCTGGAGGCTCCGCCCACCCACCAGGGACACTTCTGCACATGTGCAGAAGTGTTACAAGCCTGAGCATGAACCAGTAGTAAAGGGTTTCAGAACCCACTATTGCTGCAATTGGTAGTGTAGATATCAGGGCTGGGTTCTAACTTACCTCACTGCCGGTTTGCTTCCTCCCACGTAGCTGTGCCTCGTGACTGTGACTCATGGCTCTGTGTGCATTTTGTGCACTTGCACATGTAAAATGCCGAAAAATCCCCCCTCAAAAAAATCACTCCCAAAAACTGAAAACAAGACGGCGACGTATGCACAGTGCCAGAAACTCAGACTTCTTCCCCCCTCTAAATAGCACATTTACCTAATCCCAAATTTAAAAATTATTTCTACCCATCTAACATTTAACCAATTAATACTTATCTACATTTCTTACTTAATTATTAATCTTAAATTTCAGTCAATTTGGGAAAAGAAAAAAAAGGAAAAAATTCTAAATATTCTCTATTTTCAATCAATTAAAAAAACATTAATATCATTAATCTCCCCAACAATTCTAAATTCAATTCCATTTATGCATTAATCCAAATCAGTGTCACCTACTGTTGTACATACTCTTGATCAGTTGGAGGATGATGAAGATATTGAGGGCTCAGATTCAGATAGTGTTTATGAAGTAGTGGGGGGCTTGGGGTTACAGGTAGTAGAACAGGTGGGAGGCCAGCCACAGGATGGGGTATGAGTTCAGGATCTAGTGAGGGAGAATCAGATGCACGCTGGGTTAACCCTAAATTCAGAAGGATTCAGAAACGTAGAGAGCAAAGATCTGGAAGAAGATATTAAGGAGAGGAATGGGTTAAATGTTGTAGTGAGGTAATTGGCACGTCAGGGGGCTAGTGGACAAGGGTGGAGTTTCAACGTTGCTGAAATGAAATATGGAGGGGGTTTTCGCCACGCTAAAGTAAGCCAAAGTATTTTGTATTGTATTTAGTCAGTGTTGCTGTTTTTTATAGCTATGTAGTTAGGAAATAATCTTGTCTAAGTGAAGCAGGAAAAGGAATGTGAGGAATGCAGCTAGAAGAGATATAACGGACCGATTAATGTCTGGAATGTGTTGAAGTACAAGAGAGCAGAGAAATAAACGGAATTGCTTTATTCACGAAATGATGCATTTAATGAGAGTTATTTGTAATTACTAAACTTCTACCAAAAAGCAGAACACCTACTACATATCTTATTATAATCAATACTTCTAACTTTATTAAAACAGATCAGCAATTCCTAAATTCATATATCTAAATATAAAAAATAATTAAAGTCCGGCCCTCTAAAACCATCCCAATTTCTCATGCGGCCCCATGGCAAAATTAATTGCTCACCCCTGCTCTATAGTATTGTCCATCTGTCCACAGTGCTCTCTGCCCTCCCACAACTTCCACCAAGCTACCTGTGCCTCTATCAATGCACTAAGACTTCTGCCCGCCCTCCTGTAGCATCTGCTGACTTTCACATGAAACTTCTGCCAGCCCTCCCAGAGCCCCTGCCAACCTACCACACTCCCTGGTGCCTGCCTGCAACATTCACGCACACTCCCATGCTCCTTGCCTGCTGAGACACCTACTTTTCTTGCTCAGTGGACTTAATTCTAGAGTTACAATGGTAACCAAAACAGCTGGAACTGCTGTTGCTAGGTGGTGCAGTTGCATGACATCATATTTTATCATCACATCATTTAGCAATGGCAATCCCAAAGGACCATTTATACATGAACTATGTTTGGCATTGGCTTGACTATTTACCCACTTTAAGTAAGTCCTTCTGAGGATCTTCACCATTGTTTTACCACCTGAATAGCTTAGTATCATCCGTTAAATGAGCAAGCTCACTGCTTATTCCTCAGGCAAGATTTATAAAAACTTTAAATGCTCCAGCCCTAATATTTCTCACCACTGAGAAAATTGCTCATTTATTCCAATACTTCCTTTTCTCTAGTTTTTTTTTAAACCAGGTGACATCTATGAAAAGACAGATTCTTTTATCTGCTGAGTTTATTCAAGATGATGGACGTTGAAAAGAGCTTTTGAAATTCTAAGTATGCAGAGTCAACAGAGGCACCTCCGTCCACATACTTATCAATACTCTAAAAATATCTAAAAAATTGGAAAGGGATTATTCTTTTGTGGATTTCATAGTAATTTTCCTTCAGGTAGTCTTAATGCTTTTATGTTACTACATACAAGAATATATAAGAGCTGCAGTGGCAGTGATTAGAACACAGTACTGCAGGCTACTTCTGCTGAGTGCCACTCTTCTGGATTTCAGAAAGAATGTCAAGTCCTGGCTCTGCAAATTGCCATACAGATCAAAGAGTGTTACACCTGTGGGAGTAGTTATATCATAAGGATCTTCTCTCCACCTTTTTAGAAATTTAAATTTATTTAACTTTTTATACTGTATCCCTCTCTTTTAATTCTATTTTGAACTTTTTTCTTATTTTTGCTTTTATTTTATTTTATTTTAAAGCCCTAAAAGGCTCAGGGTCAGACTATTTACAGGACCACCTCCTGCCTCATACCTCGCTGCAACCAGTAAGAACCCACAGAATCAGCCTTCTCCAGGTCCTGTCCGCCAAACAATGTCAGGTTGCAGTACCTCATGGAAGAGCCTTCTCTTTTTACAGATTTTATTTTATTTTATTTTATTTATTTATTTATTTATTTATTTATTTATTTATTTACTTACTTACTTACTTACTTACTTACTTACTTACTTACTTACTTACTTACTTACTTACTTACTTACTTACTTATTTGTTAGATTTGTATGCCGCCCCTCTCCATAGATTCGAGGCGGCTCACAGCAATAATAAAACAATGTACAGTACAACAAATCTAATAATTTAAGAAAAAACATTAAAAACCCCATTATTAAAAGCAAACATACACACAAACATACCATGCATAAACTGTATAGGCCCGGGGGAGATGTTTCAATTCCCCCATGCCTGACGGCAGACGTGGGTTTTAAGGAGTTTACGAAAGGCAAGGAGGGTGGGGGCAGTTCTAATCTCCAGGGGGAGCTGGTTCCAGAGGATTGGGGCTGCCACAGAGATGGCTCTTCCCCTGGGTCCCGTCAACTAAACAATGTCGTCTGGCGGGACCCAGGGAAAGAGCCTTCTCTGTGGCGGCCCCGGCCCTCTGGAATCAACTCCCTCCAGAGATTCAAACTGCCCCCATCCTCCTCACCTTCTGCAAGACTCTGAAGACCTACCTATGTCGCCAGGCATGGGGTAATTGATGTATTCCCTTGTTGACTAGTAAGATTTATGTGTGGTATGATTGGGTAGCATTGACTGTTTTTAAATGATAGTGGGTTTTTAGTTTTAGCTTTTAATTATTGGATTTGTACTACATAGTTTATTGTTGTTGTGAGCCACCCAGAGTCTTTGGAGAGGGGTGGCATGCAAATCTAATAAGTTATTGTTATTGTTATTGTTATTGCTATTGTTATATACATACACACATTCTTGAAAGAAATTCTAGAAAACATAAAAACTGTTTTTCTTTAAGAAACAACAAAATTAACAGTACAAATTTGAAAAAAACAAATTTCATTGCAAGATAACCATTCTAGAGTGCCAAGAAAATAGTTTGGGGAGAAATTAGTAATGAGTTTGCCATTTTTATGTTTCTTCTTATGCTATAATATTTAAAAATTAATTTAAAAATTATTCATTTTCAGCTGTTGTACAACCATCCTGCATATTTAACATATATTTTGTCCAAATGAACTGGAATTTAAACCACAAAAGGAAAAGGGCAATTTCTTTACATAGTGGACTGCCATAAGCTTTATTTTATTATATCAACAGTGCAAACTTTTAATAACTTTCAGATATAGAAGAGTACTGCTATATTAAGTCAAAGATTTATCAGTTTAGCTTCATATCTTTTACCCAGATTAGATATCCATGAAAAACATCACACTTTGGGAAATAGCATTCTCTTTTTCAAAGCTTGGTTTATTGATTGTTATCTTCCCTTCCCTTGAGACAAAAATCTTCCTTTTCAGAGGCATATTTTTACTGATCCCGAAGATAACATTTTGGACATGTTGTTCAGCAGCTATAGATAGCCTTGAGCTTCTCAAATGCCTGTACAAGCCAACTAATG
Source organism: Erythrolamprus reginae (assembly GCF_031021105.1). Classification (NCBI taxonomy): domain Eukaryota; kingdom Metazoa; phylum Chordata; class Lepidosauria; order Squamata; family Dipsadidae; genus Erythrolamprus; species Erythrolamprus reginae. The sequence goes on along the minus strand of NC_091953.1, from coordinate 28,383,920 downwards.
AATTTGTCATCACTTCTTGCATTATAAATGCTTCCTTTTGCCTAAATAGAATATCTGATCCTTCAGCTTGCACAAATTGATGGTGCATTCTATATAATAACATGGTGACAGGGCTCTATGTTCTGCAACATTTCACTATATAAGAATTGTTTTGCAGAAGAGACGGAGTAACGACACGGACACAAGAGCTGGATTTAAAACTGGGTCATTTTTATTAAAATAAATTTGCATAATTTATTAAACTAAATTAGCATAATTAACATAACTAACTATGACCCAAACAATGGACCTGCAGGGTCAAACAATTGCTTCCAGGGCGGAAAATGATGTAGAATCAACTTCCGGGGCAACTTATGGGCGTAGCTCCATGCTAGTCCAGGTGAGGGACCCCTCCCTCACCTGAGACCCTGCCATGCACTTGCATGTGGGAGGTCCCGCCGGCTAACCCCTAACAGGGGAATTAAATGTGCGGGATCCAAAGACAGGTTCCCCCCAACTGCTCAGGTTGTCACCACCACAAGATTGGATAGAACCTGTCAATCATCCCCAAAGATGCCCAACGGAGAACATGCAGTTGCTAAACCACCACCAAGTTTTCCGCCCCTAACCTGCCTACCCAAATGACCAAAGGTAAGCCAATTAGCCTAACAGGTGCAAGCACCCCCTAACCGCTTTTCCTTCTCCACAGTGTGGAATAGGCGAAAAAATGGTCCGGTTAAAAGGCCAGACCGCCAAAAATTCCTATTCGGCCCCCTAGGGCGACCCATAATAGCACACTGTAAAATAGGGAGGGAGGGCGGGTGTCTGTTCAAGACGATGTCCGGGCAAAAAGGCTGAGCCCGGGCCTGCACGCCCTTTTATAGGGCTGGCAGGCCCCGCCCGGACACGTCATCAATCAGGCCACTCTGGCCTGATCGTCGGCTGAAGTCTCGCGATCTCGCGAGACTTCAGCCGAAAACAACATGGTGGCTTCGCCATGTGTCCGGTCTCCCCGAGCCCTCCTGCAAAAAGCACCGGCGGGTAAGTCCGCCGGCGCTATTATAGCCAGCCTCACTAAACATGCCTTTTCTATGCCTTTTCCAGGTTGGTAACAATATCCTTTTTGAAGTCCATTAATCAGAATTGTACACAGTAGTCCAAGTATGTTTACACTATTTATTTGATTGAATAGTACACTACTATTTTTAAAATATATTTTCTAATTACCAGTATATTAATGTGGAATTTGTATTGATAAATAGCTGCCATAGAGTTTCTGTCAGCACAGACATTCTTCCTGTATGGAAGATCACTTTACATTTATCCACAATGAACCAAATTCACATTTTTATGTTTTGTTTTACAGTATTTATCTACCATCTGTTTTGCCTGACTGGCTCGGCAATGCGTAATAGTCCAATGAAAAGAAATCAAATACACACGTGCTCTGCTAATCAGCAAACTTGTATTAGATAAACAAAAATAGCTTACTCAAAAAACAGTTCTTAATGTCTGAAAACAATGCAAGGCTTACTTCAGCTGCATACAAAAAACACAGGGAAAAACAAACAAAGACAACCTGGAATGAGCAAAGACGTTTCAGGAGTCCTTTTGAATCTTTGAAGCAAACAGCAAGTCCCAGAGTTTTCACCTCCCACTTGTCTGAAAAAGCTGGGTTGAAAACTCCAATGGCACAGAAACTTCGAAGCAGGAACCACAAAACAACACAGATAAACAGCCACAGTTTGCCTTGGCCCTTGTTCCCTTTTATCCCTTTAGCCCTCGGGAACCATACCCAGCCCAGGTGCTCCTATAATTATTTGTAATACTCCTTAAAGCGATCCCTTCTTTGCATAGCTCTTCGGCTACCTAGATCAATATATTGGTCTGCAGACGAACTCAGCGAGGAACGACTGTCTGAGGGACTGATGGCCAAATCCCCTGGGCTGTCTGCTGAATCCTCCTGGCTGTCTGCCACATCTTCCTGGCTGTCAGCCAGGCTTTCACATTCACTTTGTGCCATGTCTCTCCCATCTGTGGGAGCAACGGCTGGCCCAGGCCCAAACACAACACCATCCCAACCATAAGACTCTGCATCTAATTATGATATTTTTAAAATGTTCCAAATAATTTGGTGCCACCCATGATTATGGCCATTTGTGGCCAAAATATATGTGAACAACAAATAAAATCAAAACAAATGTTTTAGTCATATTTTTACTCATATTCATTTGACAAAACTTTTTACTTTTATATTTGTATCCAATACACTAATTAGTTACTTATCCATAAAAAGAATAAAAACCTCATACCCTATTTGCTTAGTTAATTCAGACCAAGGGATTTTGTTAACTTATATTCATATAGTAGGATAGTTGTGATTTAATTCCACTTAATTCAATTCACTGCAATTTGGGTTCAGGTGGTATTGATCAGATTACACTATGAAATACATACGCTTTTCAGTCTCTCTAGAATATTATTTTTAGATTTTTTCATTGTTACAAATCATGTCGACTTAGTACTTATGCCACCCTTGCTGCCAGTCTAGGAAAGCTGTCTCTGACCAATCGAGGAATTTGCCTACTCCTCTTTGGTTATCTGAGACACCTCTCCTTTTTCACCGTCCTTTCAGGACAGTTCCGGTCAGAAGACCCTCTGGCAGCGGTTTGTCATACTGGATTTTCACAAAGCTCATTGGAGTTTGCTATTTCCAGTCTGTCTTGCTGTAATGCTTCTGATTTCTCCTTTTCAGTAAAGCTTGATAAGAATGGAACATGGAAGCAGGTATTAGATTTACCCATTTCAGATAGTTCACCTCATGTTCAAGAATCCAGTAGAGAATGAAGAGACAAATCATTTCATGATATCTCAGTTATTAACAAGTAAGATTAGTTGGGGAGTCTGCAGCTCTACAGAAATTGCAAAGTGACATTTTCAAACAGATTGTCGACAAGTGAGGTGGGAAATAGATTTCAGCAATTTCTATAGTCTGATATTTTTCCTACCTTATGTTCAGCCCTCATATAAACAGTCTAGAAAAGTTCAGTTTACCCAGAAGTTGCCAAAAAATCTAGGACATAAAATAAATTCCAAATCCATGTAATAAGAAATATCCAAAGCATAACCTTAATTCATCCATTGAAACTCCAGTTTTGATGGAAGTCATACAATTTTTCTTTTAAAAAAAAATAGCTGTCATGACACAATTTACTTATTCATCCCTGTTTTATTTTTATTAGAGACCATATCTTATTTTCACTGAAGGGTATTACATTCTGAACATTAATTAATTAATTAATTAATTAATTAATTCATTAATTAATTCATTCATTCATTCAATTTTTATGCCACCCTTCTCCTTAGACTCAGGGCAGCTTACAACATGTTAGCAATAGCACTTCTTAACAGAGCCAGTATATTGCCCCCACAATCGGGGTCCTCATTTTACCCACCTCGGAAGGATGGAAGGCTGAGTCAACCTTGAGCCGGTGATGAGATCTGAACCGCTGACCTACAGATCTACATATCTTCTATCATCATATTATCTTGTTTATCTTTCATTTGTATTAGCAGGGAGTGGATATTGACTAATAAATTAGCAAATTAAAGAGGACAACTTCTAAATGTCTTTTCTTGTAACCACAATGTATCTTGGAACTATCTGGAATTTGAGCTTAATTGGTCATCTATTACAGAGGTCAATGAACTTTTGTATCAAGGTTCAGATCCCTCTTCCACTTTTGCAAACACAGGTGGCAGGTCTGCAAGCCAAGAAATATGGCAGTCATTGGACAGTATTGGCCCACTAGTAACAAGGTCACTGATAGGTCACTGCTCAGGCTATCCTGCCACCACCCTTTGACCCTGTCCCCTGGCCTAGGAGTTCAACCTGACAATCTGCTACATATCCACCCATCCATTCTTAGCTCATTGGTGACACAAAAAAAGGCAATGGGCCAAATCTGGCCTGAAGACTAATTTTCCTACCGTGATCAATAATACTAATAGTTCCCCTCTAGCTGATCCCTGTCAATCTGAAAGAAAAAGAGCTAACTCCATAATTGGTATCCGATTGAATTCCTGTGCTTAGTAGTGTATAATTTACCTAGTACAATAGTACCTCTAGATACGAGTTTAATTCGTTTCAGAAGGGAGCTTGTATGTCGAACAACTCGTATCTGGAACAAATGGCTTTAGACTTTGTTTTTCCCCTCCGAGATAACCAGAAGCAAGGATTCTTGCGCCACCTAGTGGACACTCGGCTCATATCCCGAATTTGAGCTCGGGTCTCGAAAAGAAATTTATCTCCCCTCGTGGCTCGTATCTTGGAATACTCGCATGTGGAGCAGCTCGTATCTAGAGGTACTACTGTATAATCAAGGAATGTTTTGGGGAGAATAATAATATGACTTATTATATTATATTATGGTGGTTATTTTTATTTTGTATTTAGTTTATTTTTTAATTTTTTTATTGTTAGAGTTGAAAGGGACCATGAAGGCCATCGAGTTCAACCCCCTGCCCAAGCAGGAACCCTATAGCACACCAGTCAAGTGGCAGTTCAATCTTCTCTTAAAAATGTCCAGAGTGTTGGAGTTCACAACGTCCGCTGGTAGGTTGTTCCATTGGTTGATCGCTCTGACCGTCAGGAAGTTCCTCCTTATCTCCATGTTGAATCTCTCCTTGGTCAGCTTCCAGTCGTTGTTCCTCGTCCGGCCCTCTGGTGCCCTGAAGAATAAAGTGAACAAAGTGTAATTTGATAAAATTATATACCAAGCACTCTACTTACTACTGTTCTGCATAGTCTGGAAACTCCACAGTACTTTCAGGTACTGGATATGGATACAGTTTAAGAGTGAAACTAACATCAGCCATTTCCTCTACATCGATGACATCAAGTTATATGATAATAGCAAACAAGACATTAACTCGGTGATCGATCTGACATGAATCTATAGTGAAGACATTTCACTTAGAATGGAGAAGTGTGGCTAGATGATAGTTAAGGGAAGGAAAGTAATTACAGTGGAAGGGGTAGTGGATCACATAGCAGACACACAAACCAGCAACAAGTACCATGATATCCCACAGTCACGTGGAAACAATAAAGAGGAGACAAGGGAGACCACAATATCCAAGTGTCAAAAAAAAAAAAGACAATCCTATAGAACCAGCTTAATGGCAAGAACAAGATACACACCGTCATGTATGCCCTACCAGTTTGCAGATAACTGGTCAGTATAGGCAAAAGAAGATATGGTCACTATCAAAAAACAAGAAGCACTTAACAATCTACAGAGATTTCCACTTCACATCCAAAACCCAGAGTTTATACACCCAGTCACCAGTGAATGTAAAAGCCAGTGTCTTGAACAAAACCCAGAATCATCCAGGAGTACCTCAATAAGATGGTACCCAAATAAGAATTGCTGAGAGGCATCAGCAGACATAGGAGGAAGATCAAGTAGAGGATGTGCCATGGTGAGACAAGATCCTGCAAGTGATCCCACTGGCGATTGAAACACTGTCAGCAGACTCCAGAAACAACATCAGAGCTCTTTGTCCAGAATAGTACAGCATTAAGAACAGCTAAAATAATGTGAAGAACACTCAAATGCCCCAAGATGGAGGAAACTACGGACCACCCATAGCCAGGGTAGGCAAAGTTGGCTCTTTTATGATTTGTGGACTTCAACTCCCAGAATTCCTGAACCAAACATGCTAGCTCAGGAATTATGGGAGTTGAAGTCCACATGTCATAGAAGAGCCAACTTTGCCTACACCTGACTCATAGGGATGAGAAGGGAAATATCTCTTCCCCCTCTCTCTCCCCTCCCTCCCTCTTCTCCTATCATCTTCCTACCTATCTACTGTCTCTCTCCCTCTCCCCCTCTCTCCTATAATCTTCCTATCTATCAACCCCCTCTCCCTCCCTCTCCCCCTCTCTTTTATCCCCAGCTCTCTTATCATCTACCTACCTATCTACCGTCTCTCTGTCTCTATCACCCTATATAGACTCTGCAATTTAACAAGTATGTGTTACTTAGCATAGATTACATTGAGCTCCTTCAGTGTTCAAAGCTGTGTAGAATAAAGCATGAACACTTTGTAAAAGAAGTATTAGCTATGGACATTTTAAAGGTGATGTTACCCACCTTTACATTTGCGTATTGTAACTGTGAGTGCGCTAAACATTGTGTATATTCCCTCTTTATCCTGAGGGAAGATTTTTAAGTTATTGCCTCTTTTTAATATACAGCTCAGATGGAACTGATTATAAAATGCATATCTCATATTGCAACTTAAGGGTTTTTGAAAATAAATTGTTTTCTAAGGTTATTTTTAATACTGTTGGTAACGTACTATTTCCTATCTTATTATGTTTTATAAATTGGACTTACATTTTTTTAAAAAAAAGATATTTACTTATCATAATTACAGTATAACTCATATGCTACTGCATTAAATGAATCTTTAAAGTGTTAAAATAAATTAAAGCAACGTAATATACTGTATTATGCAAACTATTAAGAGTAATATGCAGGAAATAAAAATTCAATGCTACAAAGGAAAAAGCAGTCCAGACTTCCACAACATTTGAAAGATCATGACAGCTCCCAATTCAACCCAATGGAAGAATTGTTCCTCCAGAAAGGGAGGGCCCAAACCATTTAAAGAGATATATAACAGACCAATCATTTTGAATTTAACCTGTAAATCTAGGGGAAACTAGTACAACTTGGTTAGACCCCATATCATATGTTTCCATTAGAAAATTAGTACAGTACAGAAGTCTAGTCATTATATTCTGGCCCACTACAATTTCTGGATTTCGTTCAGGAATATCCCCACATGCAACCAATCATGTTGGAGATAATCAGCACATCTATGATATTGGCCAAGACATCATCTTCTAAAAAGAGGCATAGTGTTCTGCCCCAGCTATGAACCACAAAGAAGGAAGCATACACAAATTCTGTCCAAACCTTTGTTTATTAAAATTAAAGACTACTAATGAGCTTTCTTAGTAGTCGGTAAACACAAATACAGTAATAACTCGTCTTACGAACTTAATTGGTTCCGGAAGTAGGTTCGTAAGGTGAAAAGTTCGTAAGACGAAACAATGTTTCTCATAGGAAACAATGTAAAAGTGATTAATGCATGCAAAAAGAAAAAAATCGCAAAATGGCGCTCCGCTGGGCGCCGCCGCCCAGCTGTCACCTTTTAAAACAGACGGGGGGCTTCTCGGCGTTCTCCCAAACCCGAACCTGAACTTTTGGGGTTCGGGTTCAGGAGGCCGCCGAGAAGCGCCGCCGCCCGGCTGTCACCTTGTGAAACAGCCGGGGGGGCTTCTCGGCGTTCTCCCGAACGCCGAACCCCAAAAGTTCAGGTTCGGGTTCGGGTTCCGGAGGCTGCCAAGAAGCGCCTGGCTGTTTTAGAAGGTTACAGCCGGGCGGCGCCACTCGGCGGAGTGCCATTTTTGCGATCGGCGGGGGCATTTTCGGCCGATCTGGAGGCTGGAAAGGAGGTGGGGAATCCCAATAGGGAATTTCATGGGGCGGAGCTTTGACACCTTCGTGATGTCAAAGGTGACAGCCGGGCAGTGGCGCTTCTTGGCGGCCTCCCAAACCCGAAAAGTTCGGGTTCGGGTTCGGGTTCAGGAGAACGCCGAGAAGCCCCCCCCCTGGCTGTTTCACAAGGTGACAGCTGGGTGGTGGCGCCCAGAGGAGCAGCATTTTGCGATCTGCGGTGGGTTCGTCAGCCGAAAAAAGTTCGTAAGAAGAGGCAAAAAAATTTCGAACCCCGGGTTCATATCACAAGGGGTTCGTATCATGAGGGGTTCGTACCCCGAGGGGTTCGTATCACGAGGTACCACTGTACAGTGAAAAGCAGTCTTTGCTGAACACTGGCTGTGAATTCAATTTCATTAACAGCCAGCATGAACTAATAAATCAAGTCTGAGCAAACAGTCTTGGAGATATCAGGAAGCTTACAATGGTTGGCAAAATGCCCTGAAGCAATATGCAGGAAGAATGCCAAGAAAAAGAATTAGAGCTGAGCAGATGTTTCTGAATTCAAAACATGAAGGCATATGAATCAGCGCTGTTGCAAATTGCTGCTTGTGTCATCACTTAAATAGGCTAGGGAAGTGCCCAATTAGCCCCAAGCCTATTTTCAAGGAGACTTACTCCTGAGGAACCACTCCTGCCTTTTGGCACTGTTCTGCCGGCGTGTTTCAACCGCCCGTAATTACAGGGTAATTAGTCCAGGAAGACACACACCACATGATAAAAGGAAAACCCAAAAGTTTTTATAAACAGAAAAACAGAAACAGCTCCCTTTTTAAATGTCAAAGGGATTTTCTGGTACACACAAGACACAGGTTAAATGCAATCCAATTGCTAACCCAATAACTGGGAAATTGAGTCCAATTCTAAAGTCCAGAGAGTCCACACAATCTTGAACAGCAGAAAAACCACAATCTTGACGAAATAATGAATTAGATAAATTGCCATGAGGCTAAAACAACAAGCTGCACTTTTATCTGTAGCACTAATTACAGCAGCCCCACCCAACCATAGGTGGCCTCATTTTCTCTTGTAATAATCCTTCAGTTGTTGTCTCCTATACATCACTCTACGCATGCGTGGATTTGTCATTAATTCTTGTTCAGAATCCAGGGATGATACAGATGATTGATCTCCTCCTGGGCTGTCTGCCAAACTCCCCTCTTCCCTGTCACTGACGCTTCCTTGGTCAGAGGAGGCTTCGTTGGCAGATTCCATCGGGAGGAAAACAGGCCTGCGGCATGTGGATGTTTCCCCCAAATCCATCTGCACATTCCTTGGGGCAGGAGCTGGGCCAGAGCTAACCACAACAGGCACTGAGTCCTCTTCAGCCTCCTCACTGTCCGACTACCTCTTCTCTGGCAGGATCTGCTACCAGCTGCACAGACTGCTGACAGTCACAACACATAGTAGATAAATACTTCACAGCTGAAAAAAAGATGCTTCTGGACATTGCACTGTCCCATGTGATGTTCTTAAATGTTTCAGGGGACTGACACCTTCAGGGGAAATAAGACCTTGCTCTGGTGCTTATTTTCCCATCCCTTTAAAACAAGTTTTCCCTAATCATTAGATCCTTTCAGTCTTGTCTTGATTTGGTTTAATCTGCTACATCCAGTTCATAAATTGATCTTCTGTAGATCTTTTCGGTAGACAAAAGGAGGGAGGATGAAGAAAAATAATGTGTGTGTTTTGTAATAATTCAAAATATGTTGTGAGTCATCATTCAACATTCTGGCTCTTACAGTGACTAACTAGATACATTTAGAAACCTCAGAAGCCTGAACTGGAAGGCAATAGCATCCTTCTCAGAGGCTTCACAGCAAACAGTATATAAGACACCCAGCCTATTTAATCATCAATGTTAGTAGACCTTGATAGCCTGATTCTCCATAAACACATTCAGTCTCTTTTCAAAACCATCCAAATTGGCTGCAATAACTACAGCTGTTGGCAGTGAATTACAGTTTAACAATGTGATATTGTGGGAAACAATTTTCTCCTATCGGTATTAAATATCTCTATGCATTCAACTTCAGTGGACTAAGTTCTAATATTGTATTCAAAGGGGGAAAGGGAGGAAAAAAATTATCTATAAACATTATCAACACTGCGTGATTTAGCTTGATTTTCCTCTATCACGTCTGCTCTTATTCTTCATTCCAAACAGAGATACAGAAATACAAATACACACACACACACACACACACACACACACTGTATATGTGTGTGTGGGGGTGTGGGGGTGTATACGTATGCTTATGCTTCCATATACCTGTGTTTCCCCAAAAATAAGACCTTGTCTTATATTTTTTTTGAACCCTGAATTAACCCTCTGGAACCAGCTCCCCCCAGATATCAGAGTTGCCCCCACCCTCTTTGCCTTTCGCAAACTCCTTAAAATCCACCTCTGTCGTCAGGCATGGGGGAATTGAAATTTCCCTTCCCCCTAGCCTTTTAGAATTTATACATGGTATGCTTCTATGTATGATTGGTTATTTAAATTGGGGGTTTTTTAGATTATTTTTAATATTAGATTTGTTTACATTGTCTTTTTATATTGTTGTTAGCCTCCCCGAGTCTTCGGAGAGGGGCGGCATACAAATCTAATAAATACAAAATACAATACAATACTTAAAAACCCTATTGGGCTTATTATAAGGCAAAGTCTTATTTTGGGGAAATCGGGGCATAGTTCCCTCTAAGCTGAGCAGTGAGCAATTGCTCACTTAAAAATCATCATCAACTCAGAGTTTTCCAAACCTGCCCAGAAGCCGAGAGGGAAAGAGTGAGAGGGAAGGAGAGAGAGAGGAAGAGAGGAAGAGAGAGAAACAGATAGAAAAAAGAGAGGAAGGAAAAGAGAAAGAAAAAGAATGGGAGTAAGGAAGAGAGAAAGAAAATCAAAATCTAGTTTGAAACTAGTTCAACTATTTAAGTGGCATTTTGATATTGATAGAGTTGCCCTATTATGAGCTCACTGTTATAGACACACAGTACAGTATTTTATTTTGAAATTCTCTGAGGCAAAACAGGGTGGGTTTTTTATTTGTTTGTTTGTTTGTTTGTTTGTTTAATATTTCTGTGCCGCACAGTCCCGAAGGGACTGCCGCTCAGACACTATACTTTTCCGCCCCCCCCCCCAAAAAAAATTAGAGGGAACACTGAATCAGGGTATATGTATGCGTGTGCCACCATAGATACACCCAACATGAGTGATGTTGAGCTGCCCCCCCCATATGCACACACAGCCATTTCCCCTTTGCCATGCCTCTCCACAGTCATAAAGAGTTTGATACCCCTGCTCTAGCCTATAGGATCTAGCCAACTAGCAGTCAGCACTAAATTGGTGTGAGATGAGAGTTAACAGAATTAAATGGGGACTGGACTTGGGAAAGTGATGACTCCAAACTGATTTCTCTCTTAATTCCACCCATGAGTCCTATCTCATCTTCTCTTACAATAACACACTTATAAAAATGATTGGGACTAAGTATGTTATCTCAAATGCAATCATGTTACAAATTTACACAAGGGTCTTATTGTTATTAGTACTGCAGTTCTATTTTAAATTATTTCCCCAATTATACAAAATAGGTGTTGTATTTGATATAGGAGCTGGATGCACGGTTTACATTTCCAGTCCTCAATGACAATAAGACCCATTTCCAAATGAATTACCATATTTTTGCACTATGAGACACACCTGACCATAAGACACACCTAGGTTTAAAGGAGGAACACAAGAAGAAAAAAATATCAGGCAGATACCCTGAGAGGACCACAGATAGGTATCCTCTTATGTGCCAGCTATGTTTATTGACTCTGGTACTTCGGAAAAGAGACAGAAGAAGGGGACAATGACAAAGACAGAATAGGAAAGTTCAGCACTGTAAAAGGACCCTGCCATTATGACCCAGCTGCTATTTACCAAAGGAAAAGCACCGATCCATCATTGAGGAACCCTGAGGTAATACACTTCACAGTCTGTGACGCAATATTTGCTCCATAAGATACACAGGTATGTCCACCCACTTGGAGGGTGGTTGTCTTATGGAGCAAAAAATATTATTATTATTATTATTATTATTATTATTATTATTATTATTATTATTATTATGTCAATACAACACAGCAAATGAGATCACTATGCTGGATTTCGTATTTCATCACCAGTCGGGCGCTTCCCAAGCACCTAGGACTGCGTGATGTAGCGGCGAATTATGTTTGCCGATCCCAGTAAAGCGGCCTTTTGCAATTGACAGATGGAGATTTTGTCAATTCTGATGGTTTTCAAATGTCCGCTGAGATCCTTTGGCACTGCGCCCAGCGTGCCAAGGACCACTGGGACCACTTTCACTGGCTTATGCCAGAGTCGTTGCAGCTCGATTTTTAGATCTTCGTATTTCACTAATTTCTCTAGCTGCTTCTCCTCAATTCTGCTGTCCCCTGGGATTGCGATGTCGATGATCCATACTTTCTTTTTCTCCACAATCAGGATGTCTAGTGTGTTATGCTTCAGAATTCGGTCAGTCTGAAGTCGGAAGTCCCACAGTAGTTTTGCTTGCTCATTTTCGACCACTTTTTCGAGCTAATGATCCCACCAATTCTTTGCCACTGGTAAATGGTAGTTCGGGCACAAGTTCCACTGGATCATCTGCGCCAAAGCAACATGTCTATGCTTGTAGTCAGTCTGTGCGATCTTTTTGCAGCAGCTGAGTACGTGATCGATTGTTTCATCTGTTTCTTTACAGAGTCTGCACTTTGGATCGTCTGTTGATTTTTCAATTCTGGCTTTGACAGCGTTTGTTCTAACGGCCTGTTCTTGTGCTGCCAGTATTAGTCCTTCTGTCTCCTTTTTGAGTGTTCCACTTATAAGCCATGACCAGGTCTTTTCTTTATCAACTTTGCCTTCAATCTTCTCCAAGAACTGGCCATGCAATGCTTTGTTCCATCAACTGTCCATACGACATTGAGTTACATTTTTTCTATAACTATTATTATTATTATTATTATTATTATTATTAATTAGATTTGTATGCTGTCCCTCTCTGCAGACTTCCTTATGTCTATATGTGAAAATTAGAATTTTTTTATACCAATAGCATCACTTCACACTTTACCCTGATTTATATGCCTTATTTTGAAGTGTATTCACTATTTCTTTTTTTATTTTATCACTGCAAACAGTTTGTTACTATAAGCAAATGAAACCATTTACTGGCCATCTCTAACTTCAAATCATTTTATTAGATCAAAAACCTCTGGTCTCAACATTGATTCCTGTAGGATTCCAACAATGTAGCGATTGCCCATTTAGTTATAATCCCATTTTTATTTTCTAATTGGTTTCCTATTTCTAAGAGCCCTGTCTTTTAAACAACAGATGGATTTGTGAATTTGCTTGGGAAGCTTTGGCGAGGGACTTGTTAAATGCTTTTTGAAAATGCAAGTATAAGATATTTATTGGGTTATCCTTGTCTACATGCTTGTTGAACATCCTTTAAAAACCCCCCACAAAATTAATTAAACAAGATTCGTGTTGGCTGCTTTTTAATAAGGCTCATGCTGCTATGTTTTTGCTTAATTCCAAGAATTTCTCTCAAGATGTTAAACTTTAATAACTTTCAATTTTAAAATTGCAGCATTTTCTTGTCCTCAAGAAAATATGTCATCGTTCAGAAAAAATTGCACACCTTTTCCTATTTTTATTTTTAAATTCTCTTTGACGCATTTTGTTTGGATCTAGAGATTGATTTATTTTAGTCATCAGTTCAGCTTATAATTTTATCCTTCATTACTCAGATTTCCATGAATAATTATTTTTCTTAGTTTATCAAATGTAATCATTTTGAAGGTCTAATTTCTCAGCAATAAAGATACTAAAGATGGAAAGTAAGATTTAATTCAAGTTTCCTGTTATTTCCTCCTTGGCATACCATATTTTTCAGAGTATAAGACGCACCTTTTTCTTCCCTAAAGGAGGCTGATAATTTGGGCGCGTCTTATACTGTATTCTGAATGTAGCTTTAAAAAAAAAAAGCCCTAACTAGTTGCTAATGATCTTCCCAGCTCTTATATTGCAGGTTCTTTCATTGTTTCTCTCTGCAAAGAATGTTTTCTAAGCCCTAAGTCTTTGCAGGTTTTTTTTTCATTACTCTAATTTGCTCTGAGTAAGTATCTTTCCAGCCCTAACAGCCCTAACGATGCTCCCAGCTCTTACCCACTTGCAAGCTCTTTCATTGTTACTCTCTGCAAAGAAGAATGTTTTCCAAGCACTAAGTCTTTGCAGGGTTTTTTCCATTGCTCTAGTTGTTCAGACTGTTTCTTTACAGGTGCTAATGATGTTCCTAGCTCTTACTGGCTTGCAAGCTCTTTCATTGTTACTCTCTCAGAATAATTTGTTTTTTAAGCCCTTAACCAGGGGATAAAATAATGTGCTGAAGCTGACCAGACTAAGGTTGCTAGCCAGATGAATACCTGGTAAGCAGATTCTTTTCCCTATTTTCCTCTACAAAAACTAAGGTACCTCTTATATACCTATAGTTATAATACCTATAGCTTAATAATCTGAAGTATACTGTATAATTGAGATGCTATTAGTAATTTTTAATAGTTGTAATGGGAAGAAAATTGTCATCCTAATTATTATTATTATTATTATTATTATTATTATTATTATTATTATTTATTGGATTTGTATGCCGCCCCTCTCCGTAGACTCGTAGACTGGTCCGGTGCCATGGAGGGCTTTATAGGTGATGACCAACACTTTGAATTGTGACCGGAAATTGATCGGCAATCAATGCAGACTGCAGAGTGTTGGTGTTACATGGGCATTTTTGGGACAGCCCATGATTGCTCTCGCAGCTGCATTCTGCATGATCTGAAGTTTCCGAACACTTTTCAAAGGTAGCCCCATGTAGAGAGCATTACAGTAGTCGAGCCTCGAGGTGATGAGGGCATCAGTGACTGTGAGCAGTGATCCCCGGTCCAAATAGGGCCGCAACTGGTGCACCAGGCGAACCTGGGCAAAGGCCCCCCTCGCCACAGCTGAAAGATGTTTCTCTAATGTGAGCTGTGGATCGAGGAGGACGCCCAAGTTGCGGACCCTCTCCGAGGGGGTCAATAATTCCCCCCCCAGGGTGATGGATGGACAGATGGAATTGTCCTTGGGAGGCAAAACCCACAGCCACTCCGTCTTATCAGGGTTGAGTTTGAGTCTGTTGACACCCACCCAGGCCCCAACAGCCTCCAGACACCAGCACATCACTTCCACTGCTTCGTTGACTGGACAATAGTCTTGTCATTACTCCTTTTGTCATTAGGGGTTAGACTTGAGTTCAAATCTTATACTTGAAGGCAAACTACATAATTCACATTGCACTAAATTGAAGCCTAGATCTGAAATGCCCTTTATATAAGCTCTCAATATCAGGGGCTTTCATTTTAAGTACACTTTCTTTGCTTCATGGTATCCTCCAGTTGGGCTCACATAAATAGTATTTCATAATGGTTTCCTACTGAGTGAAATCAATAAACTTCCTCTGGGTATAATTAAGTCTGGTTTCACAGAGTTGTTTGCATGTCATATATTTACTTGACTTATGTATCCGATTTACACTCTATCTTTTTCACTCAAACCTGAATCAAGTTTAGAAGATAAAAATAAATTAATAGTAAAATAAAAGCTTAAAAGCCTAGCATCCTTGATGTATTTTGCAGATTTTTTCCTAAGCAAGATAACAGGGCAACCTATTGCTCAAAAGGATATGCCTTTTGCAGTCTGAGGTTAATGCAGAAGACCACTTTCCATATGGCAGATAGACTTCTGACAGCAAAGTATCTTCAAAAGGGCTTCTTCTGTGATCCTTACAGCAGGATTGGGATTGTCGAGGCTGGTGCTGAAACCTAGATTCTCATGCAAAGATGTCACCATATCTTTCAGAGTATAAAATGCACCTTAATTTGGGGGAGGAAAATAGGGGAAAAATCTGCCTACCAGATTGTTCTGCCAGCGTGTTTCAACCGCCCGTAATTACAGGGTAATTAGTCCAGGAAGACACACACCACACGATAAAAGGAAAACCCAAAAGTTTTTATAAACAGAAAAACAGAAACAGCTCCCTTTTTAAATGTCAAAGGGATTTTCTGGTACACACAAGGCACAGGTTAAATGCAGTTCAATTGCTCACCCAATAACTGGGAAATTGAGTCCAATTCTAAAGTCCAGAGAGTCCACACACAATCTTGAACAGCACAAAAACCACGATCTTGATGAAACAATGAATCAGATAAACTGCCATGAGGCTAAACCTGCAGGCTGTTCTTGTTATCTGTAGCACTAATTACAGCAGTCCCACCCAACCACAGGTGGCCTCATTTTCTCTTGTAATAATTCTTCAGTTGTTGTCTCCTATGCATCACTCTACGCATGCATGGATGTGTCATTAATTCTTGTTCAGAATCCAAGGATGATACAGATGATTGATCTCCTCCTGGGCTGTCTGCCAAACTCCCCTCTTCCCTGTCACTCATGCTTCTTTGGTCAGAGGAAGCTTCGTCGGCAGATTCCATCGGGAGCAAAACAGGCCTGCGGCATGTGGATGTTTCCCCCACATCCACCTGCACATTCCTTGGGGCAGGAGCTGGGCCAGAGCTAACCACAACACCAGATATTCATCTGGCTAGCATTCTTAGTCTGGTCAGCTTCAGTAAATTATTCAGAGAGAGTAACAATGAAAGAGCTTGCAAGCCAGTAAGAGGTGGGAACATCATTAGCACCTGGTATGGGCTAGAAAAAACATTTGGAGCAAGTAAAGCAATTTTAAAAACCTGCAAAGACTTGGGGCTGGAAAAACATTCTTTGCAGAGAGTAACAATGAAAGAGCCTGCAAGGTAAGAGCTGGGAAGT
The DNA here is from genome assembly GCF_031021105.1 of Erythrolamprus reginae. Classification (NCBI taxonomy): domain Eukaryota; kingdom Metazoa; phylum Chordata; class Lepidosauria; order Squamata; family Dipsadidae; genus Erythrolamprus; species Erythrolamprus reginae. Next base: position 28,367,459 of record NC_091953.1, on the reverse strand, counting down.
TCGTTAGCACCTACGTAGTTAGGTCTGAAAAATATGCTTTGAAAAAAGCTACTTTTGGAATATAAGATACACCCAAATTTTCAGCCTCTTTTACCGAGGAAGAAGGTGCGTCTTATACTCTGAAAAATATGGTATTTCAATAATCAAACTTTTCTTGGCTGGGACCTAAAAAGCACAAGGCAAAAATCATAGGAAAGGCAAGGTTTCAACAGAGTGGGTTCTACATTCTCTCATATAGAATGAATGCAGCCAGTTCTTGACAACAGCAATGATTATTTTTATCTACCTTTGTTGTTGAGAGAGTTTGAGATGCTTCTACCAATTTCATGCAAGGAGAGTCAGTCACTTAGGAAGAGAGATCAGGCCTAAAGCATTTAAGCCTTAAAATGTAGAAACTATAAAGTGCGTGTTTTAGCAACTGACAACCAGCGAGATATTTCCATGCACAAGCACCCTGATCCTTGCAGTCTGCAGTCATATAGAGCAGGATTTCCCAACTTTGGCAACTTGGAGATATTTGGACTTCAACTCCCAGAATTCCCCAGCCAGCATTTGTTGTGTATTCATGTATTGTTGTGGTTGAAGCTGAAATAGTCGTCAACAGGAAGGACGCTTAGGTCATGCTGAAGGCAACGTAGTTCTAAGTTTTCTAAACCCAGAATTTCAAGTCTGGTGGCGTAAGATATTCTGTTGTGGGCAGAGGAGTGGAAGACTCATCTCATAAAATATATCTGGACACACTCTATTGTATTAATGTCTAAAAGACAGTGTGGGTTCCAGACAGATGAGCTGTATTCAAAGATTGGTCTGGCAAATGTTTTGTATGTTCTGGTTAATAGTGTAATATTACTGGAGAAGAAGTTACATAAGATTAAGATCTTACCTTCTAATCCGAACTTGCTCTGTAACAAAATAAATCAGCCAGTAGCGCAGCTAAGAGAAGTATGAGAAATAGGCTTACGCACACTTTATTCAACTATACTTAAATGATGCATGCCTACTTAGTGCTTTAATTCAAGATCCATTAAAAGATGTGATACCAGCAGTTGACCTCAATTGAAAAGTAAGATTTTTAGACCATTTCTGTCATCTGAGATTTATAACAGCTATTTGAAGCACTCTTCTATATCATCCCCTGCCAGTTACAACATTGTTTGCTCCATGTTCTAATCACTTTATTGGTCTAGTTTACTCAGTTGTTCTATTTATTTTTTTTACCTCAGTTCTATATTCACAATTCAAAAACTGGAGATGAAAAAATATGGCAACTTTCTTTAATAAGATCATCCATTGATGATCAGTTAGATATTTTAGGTTGGATGAAGTCTTTCTCCATTGAAGAATAGAAGTGGGGTTTAGAACATAACTACAGGTTATAGTCCTTGAATTACAACTATTTATTTAGAGACTATTCAGAGTTCAAATTGCACATAAAAAACAGATCTAGAACCCTTTCTTACATGTACGAACATCATGGTATTCCCACAGATACATGAATAAAATTTAGGCACTAGAACAGAACAGATCTAGAACCCTTTCTTACATTTACCAACATTTATTATTATTATTATTATTATTATTATTATTATTATTATTATTATTTATTGGATTTGTATGCCGCCCCTCTCTGCAGACTCGGGGCGGCTAACAACAATGATAAAAAACAACATGTAACAATCCAATTTAATAAACAACTAAAAACCCTTATTATAAAAACCAAACAAACACACAAACATACCATACATAACTTGTAATGGCCTAGGGGAAGGAATATCCTAACTCCCCCATGCCTGGTGACAAAGGTGGGTCTTGAGTAATTTGCGAAAGACAAGGAGGGTGGGGGCCGTTCTAATCTCTGGGGGGAGTTAATTCCAGAGGGCCAGGGCCGCCACAGAGAAGGCTCTTCCCCTGGGGCCCGCCAAACAACATTGCTTGGTCAATGGGACCCGGAGAAGGCCAGAATACCTCCGGAACCGCCTTCTACCACATGAATCCCAGCGGCCGATAAGGTCCCACAGAGTTGGCCTTCTCCGGGTCCCATCAACCAAACAATGTCGTTTGGCGGGCCCCAGGGGAAGAGCCTTCTCTGTGGTGGCCCTGGCCCTCCGGAGTCAACTCCCCCCGGAGATTAGAATGGCCCCCATCCTCCTTGTCTTTCGCAAGTTACTCAAGACCCACCTATATCGCCAGGCATGGCGGAACTAAGACATCTCCCCCAGGCTTTCTTATATTTTATGTTTGGTATGTATGTGCTGTATGGTTTTTAATTGTTGGGGTTTTTATATAATTTTTATTATTAGATTTGTACCATTGTTATACTGTTTTTTATTACTGTTGTGAGCCGCCCCGAGTCTTTGGAGAGGGGCGGCATACAAATCTAATAAATAAAGTGAAATAAATAAAGAAAGAAAGTGAACACAAGAACAAGGGGACACAATCTGAAGTTAGTTGGGGGAAAGATCAAGAGCATCATGAGAAAATATTATTTTACTGAAAGAGTAGTAGATCCTTGGAACAAACTTCCAGCAGACGTGGTAGATAAATCTACAGTAACTGAATTTAAACATGCCTGGGATAAACATATATCCATCCTAAGATAAAATACAGAAAATAGTATAAGGGCAGACTAGATGGACCATGAGGTCTTTTTCTGCCGTCAGATTTCTATGTTTCTATGTTTCTAATAATAATAATAATAATAATAATAATAATAATAATAATAATAATAATAATAATAATATCATGGTATTCCCACAGATACATGATCAAAATTTAGGCCCTTGGCAACTGGTATGCATATATTATGGTTTCACAGTCCTGGTGTCATGTGATTGTCATTTACAACCTTCCAACTGGCTTCTGATAGTTAATGGAATTAATGGTCACATGATTGACTACTGTATGTCAAAAAAAAGTTGTAAAATCAGGTGTGATTCACTTAACAATCACTGTGCTTAGCAATGGCAATTCTACACCTGTTTACCTGTAAATAAATTTACACAGTTATGCTATTTGTCAATATTCTTTGATTGCATTTAAATTTTGGGAAAAAAATGAACTGGGAATTATTGGTAGCTTGTGTGGGGACAACCTAATCTTGTATTTGCAGGTGTAAGTAATTCTTAACGAAAATATGTGTTTTCATATTCTCTGGTGATATATTTCTATTTTTTAATACGTAAGCCTATTTAATGTCATTATTTGCAATTAATTAAGTTCTTGGCAATTACTTTTTAGCACTTAATTGCATGTCAAATATAACTCTCCCTACTTAATTATTATTAACAGAACATATTTTATTGTGAGGTTTTCTGAATTCATAATTAAGGAGTTTATACTTAACAGATTGTGGAAAAGTATTTAATTTATTTACCAAAAAAATTCTCTGCCCTCTCTCTCAGTTAAAAATGGCAAGCATATTTCAAGCAAAATGTCTGTTATTTTCATGCAGATTTGGAATACAGTATCTGGTCATTTCTTCTTACGCAAGGCGTGGGATTTTCTGATTTGTTGCTTTAATAAACTGCCCTGCTTTGGGGTTGATGCTGATTTGATTTGGTATTGCAGGTTTCAGGCAATTCTATTTTGTGTAACCATTAAGAGGAAAACATTCCTATACAGTATTGTGTATGTGTCTATCACAATATGTAACAGAGTTTAAATGTTATAACAGAGGTAGACATTTTTGCAACTTGGTGCAGTTTTTTCTTCTTTTTTTCATGTCATCTGGGAGTTGCCACACTTGGATTATAATACAATATACAAGTTTTGTATATAATGCATATGCACTTATTCAGAAAGGGCAACTCACTGTATTATGGAATGAGTCAACTCATATGACATCTAAAGATGCACGATCTTTTATTCTGTATCCAAGGGCTGATGAGCTGCTTTGATAAATAGCAGAGAAATGCCATTATGCACAAGGTTCAAAGTAGAATTTCTAGATAATTTTCAAAGTATAGAAATAGTTTTCTTTAGCGTTGGTTTTGTCATTTAAATATTATCCGCAGATTACCAAATTATCTATCTGCACCACAGTATTTGTAACACTGTCAAAAAGTGTTGTGATTCAGCCTGAGGCTCCTCAGGGACCGGCTGCGTCTCTGCTGGATCCAGGCCCGGAGGAGGAGGACAGCGAACAGGAGGGGGAGGACCAGGCAGACGGGGGAGAGGAAAGTCAGGAAGAGGATGAGGGGGAACAGCCTGAGAGCCCCAGGGGGCCCTCTCCCCAGCCAGTAGCCTGTCCTCATTGGATGAGGAAGCACAGGCTATAATTGACATGAGACAGCGACGTGCAGCTCAGAGACGGGACCAATTAGAAAGGTATTGGCATCACTGAATTGGCAACAGCTGGGTTTGGGTGTGGTTCTCCTCAGCAGGGTTTAAAAGGCAGGCACGCCCTTTCAGCCATGTGGAGCGTTATCAACTGGAAGTTCTGTGACCCTGCTTTGCTTCTCGGCGTCTCTGATCTTGGCTTGTGGCCTAGAAGACTGGAAGACTTGGGGGAGGCGAATGTTTGTTATCTCCAGCGTTGTTTTTGACAGCAAGAATCCTGTTTTACTTCATGGCCTTCGTGAAACCTCTTTGAAGTTTCAGAGTGTTCCTGTTTGTAAGGACATTTTCTGTTACCTGTGTTTGCTTTGAATTCTATAAACTGCCTTTGATTTTTACCAGTGTGTCTGGCTTCTCTTTTTGGGTTGGTGTTTGCTGGAGGGACCCAGACAGAACAAAAAGTATTCCATAATTAGAGGAGAAATTAAACTTGAATAATTAGCCCGTAGCCATTCCAAAAATGAACTCATAATTTAACAGAAAATATTATTCCTCTTTTTCAAACATAAAGGTTCTAAGATTATTCAAAAGACACAGAAGTGGCTTTTGAACTTTTAACATAAAAATAATGCATTTTCTATTTAGCATCGGTGAATGCTACCAACTGGAATTAGAAATTACAGTACTCTGTAATACTTTCTGATTGTGAATTATTATTTTTCAACATGTGATTTATTTTTAAAACTAAAGTTTATTATCACTAGAGAGTTCACAGTTTTGTGGCTAAGAATGTATTGCTACAGAGTTTGCAGTATTTACACAGAAACCAAAATACCTTTGGATTTAACAATGCACTAGGTCAGTGATGGCAAACCTATGGCATAGGTGCCACAGGTGGCACGCGGAACCATATCTGTTGGCACACGAGTAGTGATGGGCGAACCCAACGGTGTTTGGGTTCGGCAAGTTTAGATGAACTTTGCGCAAAATTCGGCCAAACCCGAACCCGAACCCGAACGAAGAATCCCTCCCACGAAGAGATTCTGGGGGCGGAGCTTTGATGTCACCGGCAGGTTGCTAAAGACGCCAAGGTGATCAATTCCTGGATTCCATGGAATCCAGGAAGTGATCACCTTGGCATCCTTAGCAACCTGCCGGTGATGTCAAAGCTCTGCCCCCAGAATATCTTTTGTGGGAGGGATTCCCCAGCTCCTTCAAAGGGAGGTCTTAACGTAAAAATAAACATTGTTATCACCTTGGCGTCCTTAGCAACCTGCCGGTGATGTCAAAGCTCCGAATACCGAACACGACCCCGAACTTTGCCCAAAGTTTGAAAAAAAATCGGGTTTGTGTTCAGCATACTGAACACCGCAAAATTCGATACGGACCCGAATTGTGCGGGTTCGGTTCACCCATCACTACACATGAGCTGTTGCCCTAGCTCAGCTCCAACATGCATCTGTGTGCCAGCCAGCTAATTTTTGGCTCACACAGAGGCTCTGGGAGGGTGTTTTTTGGCTTCCAGAGAGCCTCCAGGAGAGGTAGGAGAGGGCATTTTTATCCTCCCCAGGTTCCAGGGAAAAAATAAAGGGAATTTACCGTAAATAAATGAGTCAGAATGCAGTATAATGAGCTAAAATTAAGTAGTAAAACATGAAAATATAACTCATGCAAAGGTTAACATTAAAACAAATGTAAAATACTGGTATAAAATATTCTTAAGTGAATTCATCTCCTTTGCATGCCACTCCAATATGTTCTATAAAATGTGTTCTCATCTGGACAGCCCTGACTATAAACTTAACAGTAGTTGTTTATTACAGTCCCAAGGTGTGATTTTGTCAATACCGGACTGTAAATACCGAGATCTTATTGAGGAGTATAATTTACAATTGAGTAGGACATGCGCAATGTTGCTTTCACCCTCCCCAGCATTGAATTATGGGCATGGACATTCGTGCAGGTGTGATAGCACGCACGCACACTCTTTTGGCACCCAAGGAAAAAAAGGTTCCCCATCACTGCACTAGGGTTTACAATGGCTTTATATTCCCTTTTTTCCCTTTATGAAATATAGGATTACAATTGAGAGGCCACGTGCCCTCCACAAGGAGCCAAAATTTGCGTTGGTGCCGGATCAACATGGCACTGACTCCCAGAATGCTCAGCGCCGGTCACGTGGCCAGAAGTGACTGGGCTTAGCGAGCGGCCTTTTTAAAAGGCCTGCAAGCCGCCCAGCTCTTCCCTTCCTCAGTCTGGCTGCTAGCAAGTGCAAACACCCACCCGCCTTCCGCTCAATCTAGGGTGCTTAAAGGTCACCTACCTGGGGGCCGAGTAGGAATTTTTTGCAATATCAGCATATTTGAGTCTAGATTTTTTTTTTTCACCTACTCCACCCTGGAAGACAGAGAAGAGTATTCTGGTTACATGGCATGTCTGGAGGTTAATTAGGTTGGCATGTATCAATTGACTAATTTCTTCTTACTGTTTGGCAGTAACGGGGCAGGAAAGGGTATCAGTAGCAACTGTGTGTTCTCCATTGGGCATCTTTTGGAAGATAATAGGCTGCCCCTTGCTACAACTCATGCTGCCTACATGTCCGGGGTGGTGGAGAGGGGGTGCCTTTGGGGCTCACTTACATCATTTCCAGTTCCGGGTCATGGGGTTGAGCCCTCCCACACGCTAGAGGCATGGCTTTCAGGGCTGGGCGTAAGCTAAAGTTAGCCTCGCACTGCCCAGGCTGGAGTTATGCCCATTTAGTTGCCCAAGTATGTTACACATAGGAATTTCCGCCCCATTTAGTGATCTCTGCAGGTCTTCTATAGTTATATTTAATAAAGTGGCCCTTATTACCCAGCTCTCATGTCCGTGTGTTATTCCACATCCAAGGCAAGTACCTTGCTTCTGAGAGTTTGTTCTTCTTGAAGTAAAAGAATTCTTTCTTATCTGATACCTTCCAAATGTGCAGTGACTCCAGTGTATTGTCAAGGTATTCTGGGAACTAAATAAGAGTCCAGCCAATCTGTTCACTAAATTGTGCAGCCTTCCTTTGATGTGATGCCCAATATGTATGATATGGGGTTGAATTGATAGGAGAAAACTGTAAGCGTGAAGGGGAGGAAAAGAATCTGACCAATTTGCTACAGCACTTTTGCAGCAATGAAGCACATAATAAAATTTCAAAATTCCATTAAAGTTCAGTAGTCATGGTTAACTGCTGAATGTCAAGATGTCTTTGGTTTGGAAATCTCATGGCTTTTCAAATGAAGTTATTTGAAAAGAAGCAGCTATTAGAAGCAACTAACCTTTTTTTCCCGTTTTGCTCTGCCCTTTTGTCCCCAAACCTTATTTGCTGAGATATATAGCAAAATTGTGATTTGGGGATGGTGGTGGTGTCAAATTATATTGCTTGAACAAGTTTTATAAGCATGGTAGTATCAAAGCTCAAAGTTTTCCTTCAAATAGGGACTACAATTAGGTACTTCGTGTATTCTTTTAAAACAGTATATATCAATTAAGAAAGGCAAATGTTACATTGAAATATTATAACATTAGTAGACTATTGGATCAGCAGATTACAAAAATTCAACTACACAAAAAATAGAAATTTGAAAGAACAAGAAATGTTACTCATTAGTTCAAACAATTCATTTTTAATCACTTCTCACTCATCTTTTCATATTAAATTCTGTAGTCGAAATATTCTGATTATATGAGTACAAGGAGAAGTAATAATGTTAGGAATATACAACTCACCTGAGTTGTCATTGGAACTGTCAATTTAAACTGATACTTTCTTATTCGGTTTGGTGAATCAAGTTGATCCCACTTAATTCCCCTGTTTCATTCAGTAATCACTCCGTACTTACATTGAATCTTCAAATCAACTCAAATGTGCCAAATTCTATGCAGTGCATTTAAATGATACAGTGATAACAGTTAAAAGGGTAATTTGATTCAAATCGCTTTCAAATCAGATCTTTGAACTGAATTTTCACAGAACCTTATGACAAAGGTTTGGGACAGATCGTTTTTTTTTCTTGTGGAGAAAATGTAGATAGAAATAGTTTTGTAAAATTTCTAAGAATGATTGAAAAATATATACAACTCAAATGGCAAGGATTATAATAAATGGAGATACTACCAGAAATGTTAATATTATTAAATTTTAATTTTAATTACAAGGCTGTCCCCTAGCCCCTCTGCTATATATCCTGATGCTAGAGATATTATTGATTAGGCTTGGAAATGAACAGGAAATAAAGGGTTTTCAAATCAAAAAAGAAGTCTCTAAACTTCAAGCATTTATAGATGATTTAGTATTCATAGAGCAGCCACTAGAGACAAGAATCAAATTACTTCAATATATAGAAGACTATGGAATGGTAGCAGGACTTAACATTAATAGGAACAAAATGAAAGCAATAACAAAAAACCTCACTAAAAAACAAGAAAGAGAATGGGAAGAGAAAATGGATATACAGGTCAAAAAAATTAAATATCTGGGAATCTGGATAACATCTAAACGTTCAACTTTGAAAGAGGATAACCATGGTAGATTAGTTCAACAGGTTAAAAAAAGATCTAGAAATGTGGAAAAAAACTCCAATTATCTTTCATAGGTAGGATAGCTTCTACCAAAATGAATATACAGTACTGCCCAGATTTCTATTTTTATTCCAAGTCAATAAAATTAGGGAAAGGGTTTTTAATGACTTAAACAAAACAATAACGGACTACATTTGGCAATGGGGAAAAAACCATGAATCAAATTAAAAACTCTAGAAGATAAGAAAGAAAGAGGGGGATTCGAGCTGTATTCGAGAATTGGTTTGGCAAATGTTTTGTATGCTCGGGTTAGTAGTGGAATATTGCCAGGGAAGAAGCTACAGAAAATTCGATTAACAACTCTTAGTGCCTTTTTTGGCAATGTTGTTACAATGGGCTTTGGCACTTAGGTCATTAGATACGATTACTCCAAGTCCCTTAACAGAGTGAGGGTCATGTACAAGGTTGTGTCCTCCAAGTTTGTATATTGTATTCTGATTCTTTTTGCCAATGTGTAAGACAGAGCATTTGTTGGTTGAGATGCCAGTTATCAGACCATTGTGATACATGGTCTAGGTCTTTTTGAAGGGTAGAAGTATTGTCAGTAGTGTTGAATATTTTAACATTGTCAGCAAAGAGAATGCAGTTGCTTATTATTGTTTATGTAAAAAATAAATAGTGTTGGTCCCAGAACACTGCCTTGAGGAACACCACTGTTGACAGGTACAGGATTTGATAGGGCACACACCTAGTTTTGGGATTGATTTTGGGTGGTGAGGGATTGATTTTGGATGATGAGAGATTGGTTTTGGTGATGGGGGTTGGATGGTGGATGGTGGATTGCAGGACTTAGTTTTGATGCAGTTAGTGCAGTAGTCGATGTAAAGGTCAGTACATCCTTGGTCTTAAAGTCTTTTAGGTCTTAAAGTCTGCTCAGAACTACTACTTCTAATACAAAACCTTGTCATTATTTTACATTTGATCAGATTACTTCTTCATCTGGTCTAGCAATATTCTTTTGTTTCTGGCAGAGATGTCTCATATCATCTGCTCTCTGACCATTTTAACTAGATATGCCAAAGCTTGAATGAGAGACTATCTGTGTGCAATACATGTATTTTGTCACTGAGCTATACTTAAGGGAGTTCTTAGTGCTTTTCCTTGGTCAATTTGGACCATAGCTAGCCTTAATGCAGTGAAGTTTAGACCGCAGGGATTCTAGGCTAGGAGAATGTATTTTTAGCCTTAATATATTGCTTTTCCAGTACTCAAAGCTGAACGGTTCATGTATTGTTATTTTGTAGTCACTACAAACTCAGCATCTTTCTGGGGAGTCTTGAGCTAAGGGTCCTTGTTAAGTAGAAATGTTTGTTAACAATAGTCAGCTCCTTATCAAAGAGGCTGTCTTGGTACTGTGATTTGGCCACAGCCCCATGACTCCAGAGAGAATCTTTTGAGCCTTCATTAGAAATCCCTGCAAGAAGTCATTTATTTGATTTAAGTACCATGGCCATAGTTGTGAAGCTATGTGAGCTGATTAAAAGAGAAAACAGAAAAAGAAAAGTTGTCATAGTCTTGAGCGCTATTGCAGCAATGCTCTCCATCCAAGAGGAAAAGAATTTGATTAGAGTGCACTCTAAATAGTTCTTTCCATTCCAGATAATCTAATGCATGATTATTAAATGAGACAGCATTTGTGAAATGTCAGTGATTTTGCTGGAAACATAAAGTATTTCCCAAGATATATGCTAGAGAATCAATCTCATGTTTAAAACAATTCCTGTCTTCTTTGTTCCCAACCTTCCCATTAGACAAAGTCAGCTTTAGCTTGTTGCAAGCCGAGTTTCTGTTATTTGCTTACTGTTCTATTTAAAAGATTTTGTTTAAAAGATTTCTGAACCTAGACAACAGTAAAAATAGCAAATGTATTTAGCAGCCAAGAGAGAACAGTCGTTTTTAGAAAAATGGTTTTTTAAAAAATGTTACAAAGGATAGCAATAAAAAAAAATTGGTTGTAGCTCTCTTAAGAAAATGTACATGTCTTTATTTTATTACTTGTCCATATTGTATTACTAGATCTCCATAAACAAAGAGGCTGCATTGAAACAAAATATCCTTTCTGTAGAGCTATTTCATTTCATAACAAAATTAAATCAAGAGAAATAAAGGTTTTCACCAGGTCTTCTTCTACAGTTCTAGCAAAATAATAATTCCCCAAAACTATGGATGAATGAAACAATAGATATATTTATGTTTCTAAAACTCTTGTGTCTCTACCCTTTAACTGGGTAAAATGGCGCCTTCCCAAGGCATGCCCATGTTACACCAACACTCTGCAGTCTGCATTGCCGATCAATTTCCGGTCACAATTCAAAGTATTGGTTATGACCTATAAAGCCCTTCATGGCATCGGACCAGAATATCTCCGGGACCGCTTTCTGCCGCACGAATCCCAGCGACCGGTTAGGTCCCACAGAGTTGGCCTTCTCCGGGTCCCGTCGACTAAACAATGTCATTTGGTGGGACCCAGGAGAAGAGCCTTCTCTGTGGTGGCCCCGACCCTCTGGAACCATCTCCCCCCAGATATCAGAGTTGCCCCCACCCTCCTTGCCTTTCGCAAGCTCCTTAAAACCCACCTCTGTCGTCAGGCATGGGGGAATTGAAATTTTTCCCTTCCCCCTAGGCTTATAGAATTTATACATGGTATGCTTGTTTGTATGATTAGTTTCTTAAATTGGGGGTTTTTTAGATTATTTTTAATATTAGATTTGTTTACCCTGTCTTCTTTATTGTTGTTAGCCGCCCCGAGTCTTCAGAGAGGGGCGGCATACAAATCAAATCAAATCAATCAATCAATCAATCAATCAATCAATCAAATAAATAAATAAATAAATAAATAAATAAATAAAGCAAAATCATTTCAATAAACAGACAGGCGGGGGTTCCTACTTACCATCCCTAGTGGTGCGATGTGTGCAGAGATCCAGGTGAGTAGCAGATGGGCACACGTGTCCCAGCGAGATTTTGCTTCTGTGCATACACAGGAAGCAAAATCTTGTAAGGGGACATGCACATGCGTGAGATTCCAGCGATTTTTTTTGCTTCTGCGCATGTGCAGAAGCCAAAAATTGCCAAAATTTCTCATGCGCCCACGTTCTCTCCCAATATTTTGCTTCCTGCGCATGCACAGAAGCAAAATCTCACCAGAATGTACGCGACCACCCGCCGGTTACTCAGAGCTGCGCATGCATCACCGTTTTTGCTACTGGTGCACAGTGTGGCCTGTACCGGCTAGTGTTCTGCCGGGCTCTCTGATAAGAGCCTCCCGAAAATTCAAGGGTACAAATTTCAGACACACACACGTTTGAAAATTCAAAACAAAGTTCTTTATCACAAAATTCAAAATGAACTAAGCACTCTTTTTGTATTGCAAAGAGCACTCATCCCAAAACAATCTGGTAGTCTGTACCAGTACCTTACTCAGTCCTTAATTACTTAGCTTGCAGCTGTGAAGAAACGTCACAGCCCTTCTTCCACGAAGTGAAACACACACACACTTTGCTCTGCTTTGGTTTCAAAGTTGTGAAAAATCAACAAAGTCCCGAGGCAGCAAGGCAGTCCTGAAGCACAATGATCAGATATTCTTCCACAACGGCCAAACCCACACGCTGCTATTTATATCAGCAGCACTAATTACTGGAGCCTCACCCAAACACAGGTGGCCCCTCTTATCTCCTGTAATATGCCCTCAATTGGTCTATTCTATGCATAACTCTGCACCTGCGTGGGTCGAAAACTTCCTCATCCGAATCAACCAAAGATAATGGAGATTGACTTCCTGGGCTGTGTGCCAAGCCCCCCTCGTCCAAGTCACTCCCACCTTCTTCTTCGTCTGAGGACACTGAACTACCTGCCTCTGTCGGCAATAAAACAGGCCTATGACATGTTGAAGTTTCCCCTGCATCCACCTCCACATTCCTTGGGGCAGGAGCTAGGCCAGAGCTAATCACAACAGCTAACAACCCAATACAGTAATCCCTCGCTACTTCATGGTTCATCTTTTGTAGATTCGCTATTTCATGGGCTTTCAAAGGGGGCTTAACTCCATTAAATCCATTGAAAATTTTAAATCCATTAAAATTCATAAAATTCTTCTACAGTACTACTGTATATTAAAGAAACTGGTAGGATATCACATGTAGTTTCAGCTGAGAAACATTATAGAATGATGGTTTAATGCAAAGGGTGGGTTTTAAAAGTCCAAATACGTTAAATACATAAACAATATCTTTCCTCTACTTCACGGAAATTCGTTTTTCACGGGTGGTCTTGGAACGCATCCCTGTACTGCTTAGGGGGTGCTGGAACACTTTACTCCCAAGGGAATGACCTTTGGGAAAATTGTGATTGTTTCAGCCCTCCTGGCTGCTGCTTTGATCACGTGATCTTCATTTTCACCATTCCATGTCAACTTCTTAGACACTCCTGCAATCCCTCACTTCCTTCCCCAGCCTGCAGCTTCCTCCCTGGACTTTGCACTTCTTACACATCCCTGCAATTACCATACATTATTCCTGATGCACTCCACTCACACTTTGAGTGGCCTTGGACGTACAACTTTCTGCTGTCTTCTCCACTGACTATAACACTGCAAACTTCTCACAGACAAAGTAAATGGAGAAGCTGGAAGTACTGCGAGGGAGGGAGAAAGATGATTACAGGAAGGAAGGGAACAAAGGAAGAAAAATATTGGATGCTCCCTGCCAGCTTCCAAAAAGGAAACTCAATAGGAAAGCCAGCAGGAAGTCAGTAGCTCCTGCTACCTTTTTGCCCACCCTTGGTCATTCCACTTCTGCTTGGGTAAAGAAATATCTCTCAAACAAAGATACAACAGAGCATGAATTTTCTAATATATATTATAATTATAACCAAAACCACTGTTGTGGTTGGCTCTGGCCCAGCTCCTGCCCCAGGGAATGGGGAGGTGGATGCAGGGGAAAATTCAACATGTCACAAGCCTGTGTTATTGCCGACAGAATCAGTTCAGAGTTTAGTTTCCTCAGACGAAGAAGAAGGTGGGAGTGACTCGGCAGAGGAGGGCTTGGCACACAGCCCAGGCAGTCAATCTCCCTTATCTTCCGTTGATTCAGATGATGACATTTTGGACCCACGCAAGCGCAGAATTATGCGTAGAAGAAACCAAGTAAGAACATATTACAGGAAATAAGGGAGGCCACCTCTGTTTGGGTGGGGCTCCAGTAGTTAGGGCTGCTGCTATAAATAGCAGCATGTGGGTTTGGCCGTTGTGGAAGAATATCTGATCGGAGTTCGTCAGGAATCTTGTGTTGCTGGACTTTGTTGCTTTTTCACGCCTTTGAAACCATAGCAGAGCAACGTGTCTGTGTGTGTGTGTGTCTCACTGTTGGAAGAAGAAGGGGTGTGAAGTGTCTCCATAGCTGATAGCTGTTGTGATTCCGTCTGAGGCCCCTCAGGGAACGGCTGATCCTCTGCCGGCTTCCTGCTCAGAGGGGGAGGATGAGGAACAGGAGGTTCAGGCAGACGGGGAGGAGGAATCTCAGGCTGAGGGAGAGGGAGGACAGCCAGAGTCCCCCGAGGGGGAGCTCTCCCCAGCAAGCAGCCTGGATTCCTTAGATGAAAATGCACAAGCAATCATCGATCTCCAGCAGAGAAGAGCAACACAACAAAGGGGACAATTAGCCAGGTACTTTCAGCACTAAAGAGGCTAGAGCTGTGGTGTGGTGCTCTCTGGAAAGGCTGAAAAGGCAGACCCACCCTTCCTGGCTTGTGGAGTATTATCTTTGGGAGTCCTGGAACCTGGCTGTGATCTTTGGCATCTTGGAATTCTGGTTTGTGACTTTGAATACTGAAACCTTGGGGGGGAAAGGTGTGGGTCTTATTCTCTACAGTGGTGGGTGTGCCAGCAAGAAGTCTGCTGTATTGTCTGGCCGTCAGGACTCTGCTGTGAAGTCTCATAGCCTGCCTGTTGGGAAGAACAGGTTTTTCTCTGTGTTTATTTTTCAAACTATAAAGTGCCTTTGTTTTTACCAGCGTGTCTGGCTGTTTTTTCCAGTTGGTGTTGAAGTCTGGGGGCACCCAGACAGAACAATAGCTAAGTACTTAATGACTGCTTAAGGGAAATTGTACAGACTACCAGGTTGTTTTGGGAAGAGTGCTCTTTGCAATACAAAAAGAGTGCTTAGTTTATTTTGAATTTTGTGATAAAGAACATTGTTTTGAATTTTCAAACGTGTGTGTGTCTGAAATTTGTACCCTTGAATTTTCGGGAGGCTCCTATCAGAGAACCCGGCAGAACAACCATATTGCTAAGTCCATTTGGATCATCACTTCTTTGCTCAGTTCAAGAACCCATAAGTTCTTGGTACTATTAAATTCTTTCTATTGAAACTTTTCTATGTTTCTGTGTTGGTTCCTTCACATATCACACTTGCACCAGTTTGGCACCAACGCTGGATTACTGTGTTTTGGGGTGCCATCTTCCTCAGTTGATTGCACCATTTCCCCATTCTTGCTTCATCCTTTGCTCAATACTTCAACAACCGTCTTGTAAGAAAATCCAGTGGGTTTTTTGGAAAGGCATCACAATCTAAGGAATGCTGCTCCTTTCATCTGGATGACAAAAGCATCATAGGATGACAAGCAACATCCCTTTCAAGTGTAGGCTTTGCATTGTGACATTGCAAGTCTTCTTTTGTCAATGTGTTCGTCTTCCCCCATCTCTCCATGGATGCTTCTCTGTAGAAATTGTGTAGAATTTCACAATTCTTGCCAGTTTCCTCTGTGTATACAAGCATATAATCAATGTGCATCAAATGCTTGCCTCACCTTGCCTTCTGGGCCTCTGGGTTCAGATAAGCTCTTCTTTCCCCTTGCACACAAATATACACAGAAACATGCAAAAAGCATGTTTTAATTCCATGAGAATTTATATGCAGTTTTCAATTGACTTTGGGGTCCTGTTTATTTATTTAAATATTTAGCCATTCTACTAGAAACATAGAAACATAGAAGTCTGACAGCAGAAAAAGACCTCATGGTCCATCTAGTCTGCCCTTATACTATTTCCTGTATTTTATCTTACAATGGATATATGTTTATCCCAGGCATGTTTAAATTCAGTTACTGTGGATTTACCAACCACGTCTGCTGGAAGTTTGTTCCAAGGATCTACTACTCTTTCAGTAAAATAATATTTTCTCATGTTGCTTTTGATCTTTCCCCCAACTAACCTCAGATTGTGTTCCCTTGTTCTTGTGTTCACTTTCCTATTAAAAATACTTCCCTCCTGGACCTTATTTAACCCTTTAATATATTTAAATGTTTCGATCATGTCCCCCCTTTTCTTTCTGTCCTCCAGACTATACAGATTGAGTTCATTAAGTCTTTCCTGATACGTTTTATGCTTAAGACCTTCCACCATTCTTGTAGCCCGTCTTTGGACCCGTTCAGTTTTGTCAATATCTTTTTGTAGGTGAGGTCTCCAGAACTGAACACAGTATTCCAAATGTGGTCTCACCAGCATTCTATATAGCGGGATCACAATCTCCCGCTTCCTGCTTGTTATACCTCTAGCTATGCAGCCAAGCATCCTACTTGCTTTTCCTACTGCCCGACCACACTGCTCACCCATTTTGAGGCTGATGTTTTAATTCCATGAGAATTTATACGCAGTTTTCAATTGACTTTGGGGTACTATTTATTTATTTAAATATTTAGCCATTCTACTACCCTAAATATCTCAGAATAGGTTGCAATCTAGAAACTGCATAACATAAAAACGTTTTTTAAAAAGAATAATAATTTAAAAGATTAAACAGCAATTAATTCAAGACCATATTTTTCTGTATTTCTTGTGGGAAGGAGTCTGTTTTCTGTGTCAAATCCATTTGGGGCTCATAAACTTCCTCCCTATTTCAGCTCTACTTTCAACACAGAGAATACCAGGATAAAATGAATTCACATACAGAGGCTTGTCTGTTTTGCAATATCTCATGTTGTAAGAAATGTTGTAAGAGACAACATCTCAAAGCAAATAAAAAAGCATGCAATTTATTAATTTTTCAAAGGCTTCTAGACTGACTCTGAACATTCATGCTTTGTTGTTCAGGGTATTTAATGCATCAGATATTTTCCTTTTCAAGCTCCAAGCATTATAGCTTCTAAATATAAACAATAACTATAATCAGAGCTCTATTTTTAAAATCATAATATGCTATGATTGCAATGGCATTTCTGAGTTTTGCTGTTAGAGACATTTATTAATGGATGGATTGATAATGTTATTTATGTCCTGAGATCATTTTAGAGACTATAACTGTAGGAGAACGGTGTCTGTTCTTATAAAGTTTCCTTGGCAATAAATCTGATTTTCAATGCAAAATATATTTGATGTCGGAAACCTGCGCAATCAAGCCTTGGAAAGATACCTTTAGAAGGAGGTATTAGAAAAATGAGAGAAGACACAAAGAATACCTTCAATATCATATCATGAAAAAGAATTAGAATAATGCTTAGCCTCCTATGAATTCTTTTCCCAGGATTTATCTGAGGAATAGCATATACTGTTATTGCTTATTTTGCAAAATAGATCATCTATAAAAAGGAAGAAAAATTCTGAAAAATAACGGAGTTGAAACCAATTTGCATTAATACTTAAATGTTCCCAGTATTTAGAAATAGAAAAATGTTGTTCGCTTATTCCCAGTGACACAAGCCATACATAAACCTTTTAGAAATTGCATGCAAAGATAGGCTCCTTAATACTGTAAATCTATTTTTACACTCTTATCTTTCCAGCAATAGCTCTTTGTTCAACTACTCTTCTCTTCCCTAGGTATATGCAAATGACCTGATGGGACTTGATAGAGCTGTATAATTAAATGCCATCTGAGTTCTCGGTTATAAAGTAAGATCAACACTCTATATGTCACCTATTAATATATGACAGGTTGGCTGTAAAGGGATGCAATTTGAACACAAACACTTGCTGTCTAAATTTGATTACCCTTTGCAATCAACAGCAATTATTGTTAGTTGCAAAGTCATGATTGACCCATCGCAAACCCATGGACAACGTTCCTCCAGGGCAGGCCTTCCTGTCCTCTACCATCCCCTGGAATCCATTTAGGGTCCGCAACTTGGGCGTCCTCCTCGATCCACAGCTCACATTAGAGAAACATCTTTCAGCTGTGGCGAGGGGGGCGTTTGCCCAGGTTCGCCTGGTGCACCAGTTGCGACGCTATTTGGACTGGGAGTCACTGCTCACAGTCACTCATGCCCTCATCACCTCGAGGCTCGACTACTGTAATGCTCTCTACATGGGGCTACCTTTGAAAAGTGTTCGGAAACTTCAGATCGTGCAGAATGCAGCTGCAAGAGCAATCATGGGCTTTCCCAAATATGCCCATGTTACACCAACACTCTGCAGTCTGCATTGGTTGCCGATCAGTTTCCGGTCACAATTCAAAGTGTTGGTTATGACCTATAAAGCCCTTCATGGCACCGGACCAGATTATCTCAGGGACCGCCTTCTGCTGCACGAATCCCAGCGACCAGTTAGGTCCCACAGAGTGGGTCTTCTCCGGGTCCCGTCAACTAAACAATGCCGCTTGGTGGGACCCAGGGGAAGAGCCTTCTCTGTGGTGGCCCTGGCCCTCTGGAACCAACTCCCCCCAGAGATTAGAATTGCCCCCACCCTCCTTGCCTTTCGTAAGCTACTTAAAACCCACCTCTGCCGCCAGGCATGGGGGAATTGAGATCCTCTTTCCCCCTAGGCCTTTACAATTCTATGCATGGTATGTCTGTATGTGTTTGTTTTTTTATTATAATGGCTTTTAAATTGTTTTTAGTATTGGATTATTGTTATACGCTGTCTTATTATTGCTGTTAGCCGCCCCGAGTCTGCGGAGAGGGGCGGCATACAAATCCAATAAATAAATAAATCTAAGTTCATGCCTATTGCTTCAGTAACTCCATCCAACCACCTCATTCTCTGTCGTTCCATTCTTCTTTTGTCTCTTCCCCAGTGAGTCCTACCTTCCTTCTCATTAAGTGGCCAAAGTATTTGTTTCCTCTTCAGGGTCTGGCCTTCTAAAGAGCAGTCAGGGTTGATCTCCTCATATCAAACAAAACATATTGTGATGACTATTGCATGGATTTATGAAACTCAGAAAGCTTGTGCTCACGACATGAGATGTTGAAGGACCAAAAACAAATAAAACTTATTGGAGGGGGGGAGTTTTTAAAAACTCCCTGGATTGCCACCTGAGGAAAATGGCTTCGTGGATTTCTGCATCAAATTGGAGGTTGGTGGCCTAAATCAGGGGTCCCCAACCGCCGGGCCGTGGACCAGTACCGGGCCGCGGGGCATGTTGCACCGGTCCGCGGAGTCAGCAGCTGCTGTGGAGCTGGCGAGTGCCAAACTGTTTCCTATCTCTTTCCCCTCCCGTTCACGCGGGACCACCGTTTGCCTCGGGTTGAGAAAACATTTGCTTGCTTGCTTGCTTCCTTCCTTTCCTGTCTTTCTTCCCTCGTCGAAAGTGGTCTATTTCCTCCTTGCGAAGCCCTCACTCTGCCTGCAGCTCAGACGGAAAGGCTTTGGCATTGTGCAGCTCTTTTATTGGCTAGGCTCCCCCACCCTATTCCTGGGAGCCTGGGCGGGAGCGAAGCCAGGGGTGTGCGTGTGACCATGAAGCCCTCACCATCAGCTCCGGTAATTTTCTTTTGGAAGGATTCCTTGCTGCAAGAAAATTACCGGACCTGGCAATGGTGGGCGCTCCAAGCAGGCAGCGATCACAAAGGAAGGCGACTGTGTCCGTGGAGGAACCTCCCCCCCTGGGATTCCTTGCTGCAATCCCAGCTGGTGCGGGTGGGAGGGGTGTCCTCTGAAACTACCAGAAGGAAGGAAGCAAGCAAAAGTTTTCTCCCTCAGGTGGACCGCCTCGGCCCAAGGCAAACGGTGGTCCCGAGTGAACGGGAGGGGAAAGAGACAGGAAACCACCCCTTCCTGCCCTTCCTCCCTCTGTCACCTTGGTTCCCACACAAAATTAAAAAGGGGGGGAGGAAAGAGAGGCAATGGAACAATAAGCTACACACCCATGCTTAATCCCGTGCCCAACCACACCCCTTTCCGCCCCCACCGGGCCATAGAAAAATTGTCCTACTGAAACTGGTCCCTGGTGGAAAAAAGGTTGGGGACCACTGGCCTAAATGACTTATTTGATCATTTTGCACAATAAATTATTCTGTTCTTAGATGTACTGTAATGAACCAACAACCCATTATATTATATTTTAAAAAAACAATTCTGGAAACGTTGCAAACACGTAAGGCAGTCGACATTACTGATTACAACAGCTTTGTATCATTGCCAAAAAGCTTTTATGCTCCTGAAATAAAAACAATAGAGGTATCTATATTTTCCTCTGCTACTGTCTCAATTTATTTTGATAGTTCCTTGTTGCAGATTATTGCTTTCACTGTTTTTACTTTAGCTGTTTCTTCAGAAGAAAAACATTGTTAATGCCTGAAGTGGGCAATAAGGAATTCTGAGATCATTTATTGCAGTTCCTGGTATTTCTGAAAATTCTGAAAATTGGTAGCAAGATTTCACAACATCAGACAACACCCATAGACTATAGTGTGAATCTTGAAAAAAGACTGAAATATTTTTTATAAGATGGAGCAAGGGAAATGTGAAAGGAAAGCCTTGCTATAGGCAGCATGAGCTCTTTTTCCTTTGTTTCCTCCCCTGCAGTGAAGGGCTGCAAAAAAATTTACTACCACATTGTGGGTGTGGCTTATTTTGTGGGTGTAGCTTGCTGGCCATGTGACTAGGTGGGAGCGGTTTGATGATCATGTGACCAGAGGGTGGCTTAAAGGTCATGTGACTGGCTTAAAGGTGGCCAACTTGATGTCAAGGGTTTGGGTTAGGGTGCTTGACCTCGCCTCGGCTCAAGAGATACAATTTCCCTATTTACTATTACTGAACATCCAAAATATACTATTTAATTCTATGTATATATGCCGTATTACACACAGGCACACAAAAATATACATCATCCACCATACATACACTGTACACATAAACACGCGTGTACAGCTCTTCTAAAATTATACACATTCAACCTGATTTAATCTGATAGGAAAAACACACCCAGAGCCCAGAAAGGAAAAAAAGGAAAAAAATCAAAAATTTTCTACAGGTTCTGCGCACCTGACCAAACTTTTTCTACCGGTTTTATATACCTGACCCAAGTATGAGCCCATCACTGCTCCCCTGGGACTTTTATAAAGCCGGAAGGCAGATCCCATTTGTGTTTGGAGAAAGTGTTATGTTGTATAGAAGGAATTTGAAGCTGGGGGAACGGAAAAAGAGTCAATTCAACTGGCCACTGTCATTGAAGGAGGAACAGCCTTGTACTTCACCAAGCCAGCAGCAGACAAGCTGAAGGGAAAACCGAACTCCAGCAGGTTTACCACTCCAGCAACAATTCTGAGATGCTACGGATAAGTCGGAAGCTGATAAACTACCTTCTCTCATCACAGTCTGGGAAACTGCCAAGAAACAGCTGAGAGCGGCAGAACCCAACTTGAAAATAACTAAACAGTGGCTAAAGACTCAAGCAACAAAGAAAATAATATGAAAGATACATAGCATGGACATAGATGTTAGTATAAACAAAGTAGTACTAACAAAGATATAAAGTAATAGAGATAATATATATACAGTGGTACCTTGTCATACGAACCCCTCGTCATACGAACTTTTTGAGATACGAACCCAGGGTTCGGAATTTTTTTTGCCTCTTCTTACGAACTTTTTTCGCCTTACGAACCCATCACCACCGCTGGGATGCCCCGCCTCTGGACTTCCGTTGTCAGCGGAGCACCCGTTTTTGCGATCCTGGGATTCCCCTGAGGCTCCCCTGCATGGGAAACCCCACCTCCCGACTTCCATGTTTTTGCGATGCTGTAGGGAAATCCCAGGAGGGGAATCCCAGGATCGCAAAAATGGGTGCTCCGCTCGCAACGGAAGTCCAGAGCTGGGGCTTCCCAGCGAGGGACGCCTCAGCGAAATTGCACCATTGCAAAAACAGGGAAGTCCTCGAAACCGGACTTTTGTGTTTTTGCGATGGTGCGATTTTGCTTATACTCCAGGGCATCTTATACTCTGAAAAATACAGTAGTTCAGCGATAAACTATGGAATCCCTGGTGCTCAATGAACTTGCAGCTGTTTTATTATCCAACTAGGTAACATCATGTATGCCACTAATGCTACAATGCCCTGTTGATGTCAACTAGTTGAGCAATGAAACAGCTGCAAGTAAACAAAGAACTATACTCAGAGTACATCAGGGAGTCTTCAGACATAGTACAAAATAACATAGGCTAACTAATGTGATAAGGTAGAAAATAAGTTTGTTAAATTTTTTTATTAAAAAATAGAAAAGTAGAAAAGATTACTGCCTTTGGTTGCACAATAAAAATGTATAGAATAATTATCTTGATAAGACAGTAAACTGTGTGGATAGCAATTAAATAAATACAAACAGGATATTTTTCAAAATGCCATTAAAAATTATAGAAGAAGTATTACAACCTTAATAATACTCTTGACAAATGTTAAGGGAAGTGTTTGGGAAATGAAGTTATAGATATAGTTCTGTGCCAGAAAAGCCACAAATTTTAGATAATGAAAAATGGCATGGTCAACATCATGCTCAAGATAAGAGATGTGGCTCCTAAGAGTGCACATACACATTCACAGCTGTCAGGAACAGGGGGTGAAGCATGTTAATATATTAAATATATATATATATATATATATGCATTTACAACGATTCAAAATATATTTTTTCCAAGATCTCTTCACCAAAGGAAAAGGTGGAAATGGGTAGGTGTGTTGCTTCTTGCATTAATCATAATAACAGTTACATAGGCAAGTATTTTCGAAGAAGATCAAGACAAGCTAATAATAATATTCTTATTTTTTCATCCTACCCATCTTTGGGCGAGTGCCTCCACAGTTGCTGGATCCAATTTGTATGTTTACTGCAGGAATGTGTGGATCAATGTAAATCCAATTTTCTTATTCCAATACGCTTTTATCTGTTCTTTTCAAGCAGATTTACACTCCAGCAGTTTTATCTCTGAGTTTTTAATTTAAAACCTAAAGCAAAATTTGCTGATCTGTTACTGGCAGAGGAAGGTTGTACTTATTTTTGAAAATATATGGTGGCTGCAGCTCCTGCTTTTTTCTTTCTTTGAATAGGAAATGTCTTAGGTATTCTCACTATTAATGGTATTCCTCACATCTTTTCAGGATTTCCAGGAGTGATAATATGATTGTGCAAGATTATTATTATTTTTTAAAATAAAAAAATAATAATCAGTTTATTATTTCACCCTCAATCTTTGATGTAAATCTAAGCAGCATACAAGGTAAATACTGTGTTCAGTTCTGGGGACCTCACCTACAAAAAGATGTTGACAAAATTGAACGGGTCCAAAGATGGGCTACAAGAATGGTGGAAGGTCTTAAGCATAAAACGTATCAGGAAAGACTTAATGAACTCAATCTGTATAGTCTGGAAGACAGAAGGGAAAGGGGGGACGGGGTCGAAACATTTAAATATATTAAAGGGTTAAATAAGGTTCAGGAGAGAAGTGTTTTTAATAGGAAAGTGAACACAAGAACAAGGGGGCTCAATCTGAGGTTAGTTGGGGGAAAGATTAGAAGTAACGTGAGAAAATATTATTTTACTGTAGATGCTTGGAACAAACTTCCAGCAGACGTGGTTGGTAAATCCACAGTAACTGAATTTAAACATGCCTGGGATAAACATATATCCATTGTAAGATAAAATACAGGAAATAGTATAAGGGCAGACTAGATGGACCATGAGGTCTTTTTCTGCCGTCAGTCTTCTATGTTTCTATGTTTCTATGTAATAGACAATTAAAACAGAAGACACATCCGTAACAGCATTCAGAAATACAAGGGTCACCCAGAAAGTAATGTACCACATTTTTTTCTCAGCCTGTATTATTTTTTATTATTTATTAGATTTGTATGCCATCCCTCTCCGTAGACTCGGGGTGGCTCACAACAATGATAAAAACAATATATAATGACAAATCTAATAGTTAAACTCTAAAATAACAACAATATAACAAAAACATTTAAAAAGTCTAAAAAACAAGAAACCCCAATATATAAAAACATACATACAGTCATTGAAACATAAATAAACCTACTCTGAGTAGTATCCATGATAGAATCGTTCTATATTTCTAGACTGCTGCTTATTTATTATATACGGGCATTTACATAGAGTTGGTCTTTGGCCCTACAGGGTTAGAGATGTAGGTCTTGCAATTTTGATCCTTCTGGAGTAGCGGTCCCCAAACTACGGCCCGTGGGCCACATGCGGCCCACTGAGGCTATTTATCCGGCCCGCCAGTGAGTGACAAGGGCTCAGGGAAAAGAGAGAGAGAAAGAAAGAAAAGGGAAAGAGAGGGAGGGAAGGAGAAGTGGAGAGGAATGAAGGAGGGAAGGAAGGAAGGAAAGAAGGAAGGAAGGAAGGAGAAATGGAGGGAACAAGGAAGAAAGGAAGGAAGGAAGAATGAAATGAATGGAGGGACAGAGGAAGGAAGGACTGTTTATTGGGGGGGTATTTTTTTTTAATTTTTCTCTCGACATACATTCAAACAACACAGTGTACCATCTAATTTTCCATGAATAAAATGCGGTATTTTGTTAGTAACTAATATCAATCATCAAAAAAGTTGCAAAAGGGTTTTTTTCTAATTTTGTCATCCAGTTACATTCATTTTCTTTTAATTAAATTCCCTCCTTAATGTTCCTTCAAAAAGTGCATTTTTCATAACCCAAGAAAACCTTGTATAGCCAATCAGATGTTAACAAAAGAAAATTAAAAACAAAACATGAACATATATGAATTTCAGATCTTCTCGCCCCTCTTAATAGTACATTCCCATTTTGTTTTTTACTTTAAAACAAGGTATGTGCAGTGTACATAGGGATTTGTTCATAGTTTTTTTTATATAGTCCGGCCCTCCAACAGTCCGAGGGACAGTGAACTGGCCCCCTGTGTAAAAAGTTTGGGGACCCCTGTTCTGGAGAATGGGAAAGTTAAATTAATAGGGAGTACAGTGATCCCTCGAGTATCGCGAGGGTTACGTTCCAAGACCTCTCGCGATGATCGATTTTTCGCGATATAGTGGTGCAGAAGTAAAAACACCATCTGCGCATGCGCGCCCTTTTTTCAATGGCCGCGCATGCGCAGATGGAGGAGCCGGGGAGCGACTAATATTAGATAAGTGCAACTAATACTGTATTAGATAAACATCTATCTAAATAAATAAAATACAGTAAACATCTCGCCGCTTGTCCGTGCGCCCGCCGCTCGTTCGTCCGTTCGCCCTCCCACCGCTCGCCGCTCGTCCTTTCGCCTGCCCGCCGCTCGTTCGTCCATTCGCTGCTCGTCCTTTCGCCCACCCGCCGCTCGTTCGTCTGTTCGCCGCTCATCCTTTCGCCCGCCCGCCGCTCGTTCGTCGCTTGTTCGTTCGCCCACCCGCCGCTCGTTCGTCCGTTCACCCGCCCGCCCGCCCGCCGTTTGCCGCTCATCTGTCCCCCGTTTGCCGCTCGCCTGTTCACCCGCCCGCCCGGCCGCCGTTTGCCGCTCGCCTGTCTGCCGTTTGCCGCTTGCCTGTCCTCCATTTGCCGCTCGCCTGTTCACCCGCCCACCTGGCCGCTGTTTGCCGCTCGAGAGCAAGAGGGGGAGAGATAGAGAAAGAGAGAGAAGGAAAGAAAGAGATGAGAGAGGGAGGAAGAGAGTGTGAGAGAGGAAGAAGCAAGATAGAGAAAGAGAGAGAGAAAGAAAGATGAGAAAGGAAGGAAGACAGTGAGAGAGAGGAAGAAAGAGAGAGAGAGAAGAGTGGAAGGAAGAGAGAGAGAAATGATAGAAAAAAGGGGAGAAAAAAAGAGAAATGAGAAAATGATTGAAGCAGAGAATGACAGGAAAGAAAGAGAAAGAGACAGAGAAGTGACTCTTGGTGATGACGTATGACATCATCGGGTGGGAAAAACCGTGGTATAGCAAAAAAACCGTGGAGTACTTTTTAATTAATATTTTCTGAAAAATCGTGGTGTAGCATTTCGCGAAGATCGAGATCGCGAAAATCTAGGGATCACTGTATTAATTTTTGGAAGAGAGAAAACCACTTGCAATAATAAACAGTAAGGATTTGGGTTGAAAAGTGTGGAAAGAGCCAAGAGATCAGAAATGTTTCCTATTAAGTGTGAAAATCATTAAAAGGATCATGGAGAATAAAGGCTAACCAGAAGATTCAGGAGAAAAAAATGGCAAGGAATCAGAAACTAATAATAATAAAAATCCCTGGATTTGAATGCAGCTTTGCTGAAAGATAAATCTCAAAGTATTATTTAATTTTTTTCTTTTCAATTTTTGTTTTTTACAATGCAACGGCTGCTTCTGTTTATTTTTCCTTCTTTTGATGTTTTCACTTTCACTAACTTATATAAACATTATTCTATTTTCTAAAGGGAGATTATATTGATTTAGTTAACAGTAAAAAGCTGTAGATTCTCCTAAATAAGCTTTCTGTAAATTACACTTGCAGTCATCTGAGTTCCAAGTTATGAAACACAGATTTACTTTGTGCCTTTTTATTTGTTGAACTGATAATTTCAAAACTCTGTGATTCTCCACTCAGACTCCTAGGAATGAGAAATTGAATATTGGTTGACAAACTGAACAATATCAGGTAATAATTAAAATCAAAATATACTATGACAATGCTTGCATTTTTTTTTTCTGTGTTCAAATGGATTTCATCAGAAATCTGCTCCTAAGAAGTCAACTTTAATCTGAATCCAGCAGATAAACTCAAGAAGCTGATCTCAGTTTAGGCAACATATTGGTCCTTCCTTAACTGATTAAAGCAGTTGATGGAGTTTCTGCTTCTCGTGCCAAAATCTTTCCATTTTCAAGTTCCCTAACTTGGAGACAAAGTGGAATTTGATGTTCTGCTTCAAGCAAAGAATATTGGTTTTCCCATGAAATAGATTGAGCTGGTGATTCAAGTAAAGCTCATGGCCCGTTGACCAGATATGTCACACGCACACACACTCACACACACACTTGTTTGTTTGTTTGTTTGTTTGTTTGTTTGTTTATTGATTGATTGATTGATTGATTGATTTGATTTGTATGCCGCCCCTCTCCGTAGACTTGGGGCGGCTAACAACAGGAATAAAACAACATATAACAAATCTAATATTTAAAATAACTAAAACCCCTTTTTCAAAACCAAACATACACATAAATATACCATGCATAAATTGTATAGGCCTGGGGGGAATGAATATCTCAATTCCCCCATGCCTGACAACAGGGAGTGTGGGGGCAATTCTGATCTCTGGGGGGAGCTGATTCCAGAGGGTCGGGGCCACCACAGAGAAGGCTCCTCCCCTGGGTTCCGCCAAATGACATTGTTTAGTTGACGGGACCCAGAGAAGGCCAACTCTGTGGGACCTAACTGGTCGCTGGGATTTGTGCGGCAGAAGGCGGTCCCGGAGATATTCTGGTCCGATGCCATGAAGGGCTTTATAGGTCATAACCAACACTTTGAATTGTGACCGGAAACTGATCGGCAACCAATGCAGACTGTGGAGTGTTGGTGTAACATGGGAATACTAGGGAAGCCCAGGATTGCTCTTGCAGCTGCATTCTACACGATCTGAGGTTTCCAAACACTTTTCAAAGGTAGCCCCATGTAGAGAGCATTACAGTAGTCAAGCCTCGAGGTGATGAGGGCATGAGTGACTGTGAGCAGTGACTCCCGGTCCAAATAGGTCCGCAACTGGTGCACCAGGCGAACTTGGGTAAACGCCCCCCTCGCCACAGCTGAAAGATGTTTCTCTAATGTGAGCTGTGGATCGAGGAGGACGCCCAAGTTGCGGACCCTCTCTGAGGGGGTCAATGATGGACTCAGGGTGATGGACATCTGGTTTAGCAAAGGGGGAGAAGTCTTGATACATCATGTGACCCCCCCACCGTGGCAATATAGGTTTGACACACCTGAAGTAGAGCATTGAGAGGTATAATGTTAAAGGACTGACTTAGGCTACAATCCTTTCTAATTTTATGCAGAAGTAAACTTAATTCTGTACAATGAGTTTTCTAATTCTTGGCACATATGGTTCATAGTAAGGAATTTCCATTCAATATTACTAAAAACACTCTGCATCTTGGACATGATACAAATGTCTCTACGGATGCTAGCAACGGATTGGGAAGTGAGAGTAGAAAAATGAGGTGAGAATGAAAAACATATACAGTGACAACACTTTTAATAAGATGGAGTAAAAGCAAGTTTATGTACTTAAAAGGTTACCGATACAATCTAGAAATTGTCTTAATGAAACTTGCACCATATGTTTTCAAATTATTCTGACAAGTATACATTTTTTTGCATTCCTATCCAGATATCACCTCATTCCTAAAGACGGATTGCCTGTTCTGTAAGGTTTCTTAGTAGTCCTATAAGACTCTGATAGAGTTATTGTTCTGACCTAGGCTTCCTGGTTAAATAAGATAGGGCAAACCACGTCTCAGAAACCTCTTTTATTTGTAACAGTGACTAATTGTTTTCGTTAGCAGTCATAATAAGTCCAAACAAACTACAGTGTTCCCTCGATTTTCGCGGGAGATGCGTTCCGAGACTGCCCGCAAAAGTCGAACTTCCACAAAGTAGAGATGCAGAAGTAAATATACTATTTTTGGCTATGAACAGTATCACAAGCCTTCCATTAACACTTTAAACCCCTAAATTGCAATATCCTATCCCCTTAGCAACCATTTAGATTATTACTCACCAGGGTTATTTATTAAAGTTTATTTTTTAAAAAATTATTAAAGGTGGACAAAAGTTTGGCGATGACATATGACGTCATCGGGCGGTAAAAACCGTGGTATAGGGGGGGAAACCATGAAGTATTTTTTAATTAATATTTTTGAAAAACCGTGGTATAGACTTTTCACGAAGTTTGAACCCACGAAAATCGAGGTAGCACTGTAAAACAAGTCTGTAAAACAAGTCTTTCAGGGAAAAGCAGATAACCTTGGTCTTCTTTGGCAAACTGCCAAGGACCAATTTGCAGGAAAAACTTGGCAAGTCCAAATAGAAACAAAACTGAGTCTTGAGTTGCAATGACAAAATCTAGAGATGAACTGAATTGCTTCCTGAAACGAACGCTTTCGTGTTCTCTACTTATATATTTTTTTTAATTATTTATTTTGTCAAGTATGTATTGGTAGTGTACAAAGATATAACCATGTTTATATACGTGGTACTAGTAAGAGAGAAACATTAGGACAGGGGATGGAAGGCACGCTGGTGCACTAATTGGGAGGGCCCAATAATCCCAAAGCCTTACTCTTCTGTTAGTCCTTCTCTTGTGGAACCTTTCTTGCCTTCTGGCAGCTCTGCACATGCGTGCATTGAGAACAGTCTCCTCCTGTTCCTCTGCTTGCTTCTGTTAGCCTCTGGAGGTTCTGAAGATGGAACAGACCTCCCCAATGGCCCTCGCTGGATCCCTGCCTCTGGCACCAAGCCTTCTTGAGACTCCAGGCCTCGCCCAGGTTCTTCCCCATCCTCCTCGCTGTTTGACTCTGCTGTCAACTCGATAGGCCATTGGCGGACTGCAACAGTTATTAGGTGTACAGTGTTCCCTCGATTTTCGCGGGGGATGCGTTCCGAGACTGCCCGCGAAAGTCGAATTTCCGCGAAGTAGAGATGCAGAAGAAAATACACCATTTTTGGCTATGGACAGTATCACAAGCCTTCCGTTAACACTTTAAACCCCTAAATTACCATTTCCCATTCTCTTAACAACCATTTATTCACCGTTATTACTGGTACTCACCATTAAATAAGACACTTAGTGATCCTGATATTTATAAACATAATTATTTATTAACAATAATTATTTTTTTTGCGATAACAATGCCGATTGGCCGAGATTTCGGCCAATCAACAATGGCAGATGAAAGCTTGGCGATGACATATGACGTCATCGGGCGGGAAAAACCATGGTGTAGAAAAAAAACCAGCAAAGTATTTTTTAATTAATATTTTTTTAAAAACCGTGGTATAGGCTATTCGCGAAGTTTGAACCCGCGAACCTGGAGGGAACACTGTATTAGGCAAATCGACTGAGAATGTTTTGTAACCAAGATTAAAAAAACAGTAACTGATTCATCGAGTTGAATGCCAACAAACTAACTTTTCACAAGAAATCCGGTGCTCAGCCACTACATTTCTCTCCTCACACTGCCTCGGTTTCATGTGTTAGAAGTTAACACTGTGTTATCTCTGGGTTTAGAGGATTATCATGTTTGAATTAGCAGATAATGTGCGGGAAATGGATTTTAGAGATTCAAAACAATACGGGGCCATCATTTTTCAATGGTGGTTTTTTTTATCTTAATGAAGCGTCAAAAGGGCTGCAGAAACAACGCTTAAACATAAAAATAATTCTTTGGATTGTTTAAGATATTACGGCATCTTGCAACATTGAAAAGCTAACACAACATGTAGTCCTTACAAATCCAATGAAAAATAAATCAGCATTTCAGACTGAAAATATTTACTTCATTTCTTCCCAAAATGAAGGTCACCCAAGATAGAGGATGTTGTGGTTAGCTCTGGCCCAGCTCCTGCCCCAAGGACTGTGGATGTGGAGGAGACATCCACATGCTGCAGGCCTGTTTTGCCCCCGGTGGAATCTGCTGATGAAGGCTCCTCTGACCAAGAAGACATGAGTGACAGGGAGGAGGAGAGTGTGGCAGACAGCTCAGAAGGAGATCAATTATCTAGCTCCTCCTTGGATTCAGAACAAGAGTTAATGATACAGCCACGCATGCGGAGAGCGATGCATAGGCAACAACAACTGAGAGATTATTATCAAAGAAAATGAGGCCACCTGTGGTTGGGTGGGGCTGTGGTAATTAGTGAGGCTGCTATAAATAGCAGCCTGTGGGTTTGGCCATTGTGGAGGATTATCTGATCGTTGTGTTTCGTGACTGCTTTACTGACTTTGACCTTTTGTGTGCTGATTTTTCCCCACTTTGAAACTAAACCAGAGCAAAGTGTGTTTCACTTTGTGAAAAAAGAAGGACTTTGAATTGCCTCACAGCTGCAAGCTAAGTATCACAGAACTGATAAGGGACTTGTACAAATTACCAGTTTGTTTGGAGACCAGTGCTCTTTGCTATACCAAAAGAGGGCTTAGTTTATTTGAATTTTCATTATAAAGAACATTGTTTTGACTTTTCAAACGTGTGTGTGTCTGAAATTTGTACCTGTGAATTTTTTGGAGGATTCCACCAGAGAGCCCGACAGAACAGAGCATCACTACTTCTTCAATGTTTTGGTGTTTCCCATATTCCTTTGGACATCAATCTGCCATTCCTATACCATTTTTCAGAGCAATTGCTCCCTCTGCTGTCTCCTGCTTTTACATTATTGCTTGTTCCCAGTTTCTATATTGTCCATTAGAATAGGACAACTGTATCTGTGTTTAGGTACTGCCAATTTTTTGCTACCCTTTGACATGGCCTATGCTGTATATATCTAGTGGACGATTTTCCCATTACCTTTGCCCAAATGACAGGATTTTTAAAAATCTTTTTTCAGCTTGAGACAGCAAAAACATTGTTTCCTACCTGTTCACTGGCCGTTTTCATTTCATAAATAGCTCAGCAGCAATGTCTTCCAGCTTTTACAGATGACCTGATATGCCATCTTACTGTAACACTGGGAACGACTCAGTCTGTTCTTGCCCTGTTAGATGGAGCTGAAATACAAAGCATAAGTTTTGCAATTGCACAAGAACAGAACAAATGATCCTATAGCCCTCCAGATGCTGCTGACCTATAACTCCTAGCATTCTTTGTCATGGATCATTGACTGGGCATCTGGTAATTCAGTAATATCTGGAGGGCCACCACTTCTCTACCCTCAACAAAAGGTCAAATAGAATGTGATGTGAAAGTTTCAACTTAATGCCATTGGAGACTCGCTTACCAGTTTGAATAGAAAATGTTGGGTTTGGTGGATATAGCCTGATGTGTACCTTACTAACTGCATGCATACACAGACTTGCAGTATGAATTGAGATTTAGAAGGTGTAAATATAATGTAATCAGATATAAATAATGTTGTAAAAATAGCACAGAGTTCTGAAGAAGATTCAGGCCTGAATTGAAACACATGATGGATACACAAAATGCCATTTCCAGGTGCATTCGTTTAAAAATGAACATCATTGCAAACCAAAATTGCAATAAGCCAGTAGAAGTAAAGCATCAGCCTTGACATTCAAACAATATCAGAAATTTCCATATTTTTATTTCAGAACATGTTTTTCATTTTCTTTGCCTTATGTTTTTTTTAAAAAAAAATGCAGTTCTTGCTTTTATTCCTTTATTATTATGAAAGACTTGAAGCAAGGCTATCAAGCAGAATTCAACTGGAAAAATAATCTTCTTGAATGGATATATGGGTAAAAGATATCTAATATATTCTAAAAGAGTTAATTAAAATTCTTATAAGCAACAACATGACCTTCACTGTAGACCAAAATCAGTCTTAGTTACTCCATTATCAGAAAACATTATCTTCTATACTATATCCACCTCTGAACCTTCACAGCTAAGTATAAAATAAAAATCGAAACTAACAATAGAAACATAGAAACACAGAAGATTGACAGCAGGAAAAAGACCTCATGGTCCATCTAGTCTGCCCTTATACTATTTCTTGTATTTTATGTTAGGATGGATATATGTTTATCCCAGGCATGTTTAAATTCAGTTACTATAGATTTACCAACCACATCTGCTGGAAGTTTGTTCCAAGCATCTACCACTCTTTCAGTAAAATAATATTTTATCACATTACTTCTAACCTTTCCCTCAACTAACCTCAGACTGTGCCCCCTTGTTCTTGGGTTCACTTTCCTATTAAAAACACTTCTCTCCTGAACCTTATTTAACCCTTTAGCATATTTAAATGTTTTGATCACGTCCCCCCTTTCCCTTCTGTCCTCCAGACTATACAGATTGAGTTCATGAAGTCTTTCCTGATAAGTTTTATGCTTAAGACCTTCCACCATTTTTGTAGCCCGTCTTTGGATCCATTCAATTTTATCAATATCTTTTTGTAGGTGAGATCTCCAGAACTGAACACAGTATTCCAAATGTGGTCTCACCAGCGCTCTATACAGCGGGATCACAATCTCCCTCTTCCTGCTTGTTATACCTCTAGCTATGCAGCCAAGCATTCTACTTGCTTTCCCTACCGCCTGACTGCACTGTTCACCTATTTTGAGACTGTCAGAAATCACTACCCCTAATTCCTTCTCTTCTGAATGCTTTGACATAACTGAATTTGTTGCAAGAACTAATCGTAATATACTGGGCTTTGCTGGTGTACTCAGTTCTTTTTTGGCACGGATTCCTCAAGTAGTATTAAGGGAATTTGTTGCCTTCCATAGAGATATTTTAAGAAGGAGAAATTCCTGTGTGTAATGTATCATTACCTAGACCTAACACCCTCCTCCTTTGATTTACACAGGATGAATTGTAAAGAGCTAATTTAGCATGCCCAGTGGGCTTTATACTCTTTTTCCCCAACGACAGAAAAATTCTTGCTATTTAGAATTACCGGGGAAGGGGGGGGATATTGTTTGAACATTTTTCCCTAACGACAGAAAAATTCTTGCTATTTAGAATTACCGGGGAAGGGGGGGGATATTGTTTGAACATTTTTCCCCAACGACAGAAAAATTCTTGCTATTTAGAATTACATATGAAATATATTTATTTAGAATTACATATGAAATACTACTTCAGCTTCAACCACAACAACACAAGAGCCTACAACAGATACAAGCTTAATATTAACCGCTCCAAACTTGACTGTAAAAAATACGACTTTAGTAATCGAGTTGACAAAGCATGGAATTCACTACTGGACTCTGTAGTATCATCCCCTAATCCCCAACACTTTACCCCTAGGCTATCCATGGTTGACCTCACCAAGTTCCTAATAGGTCAGTAAGGGGCATAGATAAATGCACCAGAGTGCCTACCATCCCCTGTCCTATTGTCTCTCCTATATCTCCTATATCTTCTCTGCTATACATGTAAAAAATATGACTTTAACAATCGAGTTGTCGAAGTGTGGAACTCATTACCGGACTCAATAGTGTCAACTCCCAACCCCCAACACTTCTCCCTTAGACTCTCCACGATTGACCTCTCCAGGTTCCTAAGAGGCCAGTAAGGGGCGTACATAAGTGCACTGATGTGCCTATCGTCCCCTGTCCAATTGTCTTTCCTTATCTCATATATCATATATATTCTCTCCTTATCTATATATATATCATATATATTCTCTCCTTATCTCTTATATCATATATATTCTCTCCCTCCCATCTACTTCTCTTCTTTTTACTTTCTATCGTTATATATATTACTTAATGTATATTCTCTTCCATATGTATTGTATATTGGACAAAGAATAAATAAATAAAAAAATAAAATATCTTTTCTGCTATTCTCTCATAGTTATATTTCACTCCTTTGTTTTCTTCTCTATTCCCCCTTTAATACATTCTACCTGGTTATATCTTCTATAACCCTCATTGTGTATAATTGTGTATTGGACAAAACAAATAAATAAAATAAATAAAATAAAATAAAATATTTTTGAAAAACATGTCTCTTGTGTTGGATTCATCCCTGCTGCCAGGAGTGCCAGCACTTCACCATAACTGTTTGCCCAGAATCAGGATCCTACTGTTTGAATGTTGTGTGGCCAAAACAATTGTTTCCATGAAAGCTTATCCTCCACTCAATGGCTTTCCTGCAATGAACATCTCTGAGTAAACTAGGCTGTGTTCTGCCATTGCCACCTGTCCTGTTGCATATTTTCCCCTGTTCTACTCTCCTCCTCTTCTTCCTCCTCCTCCTCCCACCCAAATTCAGAGCTTTTATTTCTTTCCTAATGGGTTTCCACGCATTATTTGCTTTTACATTGATTCCTATGGGGAAAATTGCTTCTACTTATTGTTGTGATTCAGCCTGAGGCTCCTCAGGGACCAGCTGCGTCTCTGCTGGATCCAGGCCCGGAGGAGGAGGACAGTGAACAGGAGGGGGAAGGCCAGGCAGACGGGGGAGAGGAACGTCAGGAAGAGGATGAGGGGGAGCAGCCTGAGCCCCGGGGGGGCCTCTCCCCAGCCAGTAGCCTGGCTTCATTGGATGAGGAAGCACAGGCTATAATTGACATGAGACAGAGACGTGCAGCTCAGAGACGGGACCAATTAGAAAGGTATTGGCATCACTGAATTGGCAACAGTTGGGTTTGGGTGTGGTTCTCCTCAGCAGGGTTTAAAAGGCAGGCAAGCCCTTTTAGCCATGTGGAGCGTTATCAACTTGAAAGTTCTGTGACCCTGCTTTGCTTCTCGGCGTCTCTGATCTTGGCTTGTGGCCTAGAAGACTGGAAGACTTGGGGGAGGCGTATGTTTGTTATCTCCAGCGTTGTTTTTGACAGCAAGAATCCTGTTTTACTTCATGGCCTTCATGAAACATCTTTGAAGTTTCAGCGTGTTCCTGTGTGTAAGGACATTTTGGGTTACCTGTGTTTGCTTTGAATTCTATAAACTGCCTTTGATTTTTACCAGTGTGTCTGGATTCTCTTTTTGGATTGGTGTTTGCTGGAGGGACCCAGACTGAACACTTATAAACGTTTCTACTTAAGAAATTCATGGAATGAATTAAGTTCTTAAGTAGAGGTACCACCGTATATCAGAGGTCCTCAAACTTGTCAACTTGTGGACTTCAATTCCCAGAATTCTCCAGCCAACATAGCTGACTGGAGAACTTGTGGTGCTGAAGTCCACGAGTCTTAAAGTTGACAAGTTTGGGGAGCCCTGGACTATACCTTCCCACCAGCATGTAACCCCAAAATGGCACCTCACAATTCAGGCACACTGGGAATGACATTTTATAGGAAATGTATAGATCTTAGGCAAAGTCTACTTACACATACTATGTTTCAAAACATTCTCTGCTAGGAGATCATATACAGTGATACCTCCTCTTACAAACGCCTCGTCATACAAACTTTTCGAGATACAAACCCGGGGTTTAAGATTTTTTTGCCTCTTCTTACAAACTATTTTCACCTTACAAACCCACCGCCGCCGCTGGGATGCCCCGCCTCCGGACTTCCATTGCCAGCGAAGCGCTCGTTTTTGCAATGCTGGGATTCCCCTGCAGCATCGCAAAAACACAGAAGTCCAGAGGTGGGGTTTCCCATGGATGGGAGCCTCAGGGGAATCCCAGCAGCGCAAAAACAGGCACTTCGGCTGGCAAAAGGGGTGAATTTTGGGCGTGCATGCATTAATCGCTTTTCCATTGATTCCCATGGGAAACATTGTTTCATCTTACAAACTTTTCACCTTAAGAACCTCGTCCCAGAACCAATTAAGTTTGTAAGACAAGGTATCACTGTATCTGATCAAACATTTTCTTAAACCCCAGGAAACTAGAAGGGACTTTATGCAGTAAGAAAAGACTATAAACTATAAGTAATGTTACAATCCCAACTGAGTCTTGCTTTAATGTTTTCCTCATTCTATTTGAAGCTTGTGTATTTCATCTCCACTCCTGCTCACATCACATTTTCATGCATAGTTTTGTTTGTGTCTGTAAACCACATATTTCAACTTCAATTTTGAGCCTTTTGATATTTCAGATGAAACTTAGCTCCCTTATTCATTGTCAGCTTTAATGGCATAAGATTCCCTCTAGGAAAATAGTGCAATTGCCTTTTTGTAGCTATCTCTAGAGACTGGAATAGGCAGAGAAGCAAATAAAGCCACATATTCCAAAACGTGCCCTGAAGTTTCTCTTTATCTATAAAATATTCTTCTTTATGCCAAAATCACTGGACATCTTCTTGGCCTGGAAATGTCATATATATTAACCTCAGTGACATTTTTAGTTGAAAAGGCAGATCCAGCACTAGCGGGAAAACATTACGAAGAAAGATTGTCGTAATGTTAAAGCCAGTGGATGCATTTCTTTCAAGCAGACTCTTTCTAGTTTGAGTTCTTTGAAAATCAGAGTTTTAACTGAAGTATAAGAATTCTTTTGGAATCTCATATAAACAAAGATTTGTCTGTTCTAGTAAGCTTTGAAAACCTAAAACTCCAAGCTAAAAAAAGATTATTAGCTGAGCCAAAAGTTCTTTGAGGGAATCAGTGAAATAAAAATATTTGAGATTAGCATCCAAATTAGAACTTCAACCTCCCATGAAAAATAATGTGATTGAACTGCTTCAAACAAAGAAGCCATTCTGGACCTGTATGCATTTTGCTGTGCAAATAAAATTAACATTAACTACTTTGGTGAAGAAAAGTCTATTTCAACAGTGAGAGGAAGTTTAAAACTCTTCTATTTTATGCTTAGGATGTTACGCTCCATTTATTGATCCCGAAAAATCAGAGATAATATATGGAAGACAAGCACAACGACAGGAACCTTTATATTAATAAACAAGTAACAAGAGTTTAATATCAATAACAATCAGATCAACACACGTTCTGTTTATGCTTGGATTTAGAATGTTGCATGTAAAATGTTGAAGCGGTTTCCGAGATAAAGACAATCATTTTGCACTATTGTATTCCTATTAATTGTAGTTCAAACAAGAATTTTAATTTTTAACCTTTCTTCAAAATCAATGTATGGGTTCTATCAGACATGATGCTTTATTAAAAGAATAGGAAATTATCTCTTTGGCATCTAAGCAGCGCAAAAAGTATGGCTGCTAACTTCATGCATTCATCAAATATGTGGGCCCAAAATTTCCAATTTTTTTGTTTAGGAAAAGTTATGGGGGCCTTAAGTGATGAAATGTATATACAGCGGTACCTCTACCTAAGAACTTAATTCGTTCTGTGACCAGGTTCTTAAGTAGAAATATTCTTAAGGAGAAGCAATTTTTCCCATAAGAATCGATGCAAAAGGAAATAATGCGTGCAAACCTATTAGGAAAGAAATAAAAGCTCTGATTTTGGGTGGGAGGAGGAGGACAGTCGCTGCCGAAGGAAGAAGGTGAGGGGAGGGGAATAAAAAAAATTCAAAACTTTAAGACTTAAAAAAAAAGAGGGACTCTGACTGAGGCAGCGAGGAGGAGCATACGCCTCCAATACACCCATCGTGAGGCTGCATCCCATACACTGCGCCAGAGAGAGAAAGAGAGAGTTATTAAGGTTGAAAACATTGCCTTAGCCTAGAAGAAGGGATCCTGCAGTCAAAACAGCTGCTCTTCTTTGGACTACTTGAACTTTCCAAAACATTTTAATAGAGCTTAACATACAGCATGTTGCAATAATTTAAAAAACTACAATGAAGAGGTTACTAGCTGTTCTGTCTGGGTCCCCCCAGACGCCAACACCAACCAAAAAGAGTATCCAGACACACTGGTAAAAAGCAAAGGCAGTTTATATACTGGAAAGCAAACACAGGTAACAAAAACTGTTCTTACAGACAGGAACACTATGAAGCTTCACAGAGGTTTCACGAAGGCCAGGCAATAAAACAGGATTCTTGCTGGCAAAAACAACGCTGGAGATAATAAAACCCACGCCTCCCCCAAGTCTTTCAGCCTTCTAGGCCACAAGCCAAGATCAGAGACGCCGAGAATCGAAGCAAGGTCACAGGACTCCCAGTTGATAACTCTCCACAAGACTGTAAGGGCGGGCCTGCCTTTTCAACCCTGCTGAGGAGAACCACACCCAAACCCAGCTGTTGCCAATTCAGGGATGGAAATACCTTTCTAATTGGCCCCGTCTTTGAGCTGCTGGTCGCTGCCTCATGTCTATTATAGCCTGTGCGTCTTCATCCAATGAATCCAGGCTACTAGCTGGGGAGAGCCCCCCCCCAGGGGTCTCAGGCTGCTCTCCCTCCTCCTCTTCCTGACGTTCCTCTCCCCCATCTGCCTGGTCCTCCCCCTCCTGTTCACTGTCCTCCTCCTCTGGGCATGGATCCGGCAGAGATCCAGCTGGTCCCTGAGGAGCCTCAGGCTGAATCACAACACTAGCCAACTTTGACAAGGCTATCTCATTTACATCAGGTTTTTTCCCCCCTCAAAACAAAAACTAAAAAAAAAACAACACACACCACCCAGCCTGTAGGACCTTTCCTTTATTTCTTAAGCACTCTGCTCTTTTCCTTACGATTGGGGAAACAATTGTTCTTCAAAGAACTTTCAAACTATTTTCTGGTTGCTGCAGCACTATCAGTAATCATGTAAGTAGTTTTCTCCCTGGAGAAACAATTGTTCTTCAAAGAACTTTCAAAGTGTTTTCTGGTTGTTAGCAGTGTTATCAGTAATCGTGTAAGTAGTTTTCTCCCTGGAATGGCCCTAGATAGTCTGGAAAATACAATGATTACTTTGGAGATCTTTGTCAATCCCTGGAGTTTGTCAAGACTATTACAGTTTCCAGGATAAAGTAATTACTCCGAGTACCGACACTTCCTCATGAATAGGCTTTTGAAGGTCTAGGATTTCCAACAGTGTACCGTTAGACTCCATATTCCTGAGCAACAGTCTAGGCATGTTGCTTTCCTTTCACTGAAACCCGGGAAGCAATTTGAGATAGATCTTTGAAATATAAGAACCACCATATAGGTTCACTTTGATGCTGGTAAGTAAAGTATACGAGAGTAGGCTGCGAAAATCTATACCACCACTAAATGGTAGCAAAGGACTACATAAATATTTTGCAGCCATTTAGTGGCTGTCCAGAACTTTGCAGTGTGGACCTGGTAGATCTAGGCATTGGAAACTTTGAAAACTTCTGTTCAGTTTTCTCAAAAGACACCTCACAAAATAATACTATAGAGGGATATAGCATTGCTTCCAGCTGTACGGATTTAGCTCCAGTAATCTTAGAAGCTGATGTCTTAGAAGAACTTGAACGATTAAAGATAAATAAGGCAATGGGTCCAGATGGCATCCACCCCAGAGTTCTTAAAGAACTCAGATCTGTCCTTGCTACCCCCCTGACTGATTTGTTTAACCAATCCCTGTTAACAGGAGATGTTCCTGAGGATTGGAGAATGGCCACTGTTGTGCCTATCCACAAGAAGGGCAGTAGAGAAGAAGCTGGTAACTACAGGCCAGTTAGCTTGACATTAGTTGTAGTTAAAATAATGGAAACTCTACTCAAAAAGAGGATAAATCAGCACCTAAAAAACAATAACTTATTGGACCCAAATCAGCATGGCTTTACTGAAGGCAAATCATGTCAGGCTAATCTCATTGATTTCTTTGACTATGTCACAAAGGTGTTGGATCAAGGTGGTGCCATGGATATTGCCTACGTGGACTTCAGCAAAGCCTTTGATATGGTTCCACATAAAGAGCTGATAGATAAATTAGTGAAGATTGGACTTAATCCCTGGATAGTTCAATGGATTTGCAACTGGCTGAAGCGTAGACGTATAACAAGCAGGAAGAGGGAGATTATGATCCCGCTATATAGAGTGCTGGTGAGACCACATTTGGAATACTGTGTTCAGTTCTGGAGACCTCACCTACAAAAAGATATTGACAAAATTGAATGGGTGCAAAGACGGGCTACAAGAATGGTGGAAGGTCTTAAGCATAAAACGTATCAGGAAAGACTTCATGAACTCAATCTGTATAGTCTGGAGGACAGAAGGAAAAGGAGGGACATGATCGAAACATTTAAATATGTTAAAGGGTTAAATAAGGTCCAGGAGGGAAGTGAACACAAGAACAAGGGGACACAATCTGAAGTTAGTTGGGGGAAAGATCAAAAGCAACATGAGAAAATATTATTTTACTGAAACAGTAATAGATCCCTGGAACAAACTTCCAGCAGACGTGGTAGATAAATCCACAGTAACTGAATTTAAACATGCCTGGGATAAACATATATCCATCCTAAGATAAAATACAGAAAATAGTATAAGGGCAGACTAGATGGACCATGAGGTCTTTTTCTGCCGTCAGACTTCTATTGGTTCCACTAAACCCAAACAGGCATAGATAAATTAAAGCTCAGAAAATTAAGATCCAGTGAAATAGAGCAAAATTATTTTATAGCAACACTATACATATTTTATTGTCTTTGCAATTATATTTCTACTATACTCCTAAACAGTTTTTGTCCCTTATGCCATTGGAATGCAAGTGTCAAGATAACTGCCACATTTTAGGACCTCGGGGTGAAAAAGTCCCCATTCCTGCTTTATGAAGACTGAAATCTATTTCAGAAGGTGATGAACATAACATAGTTGCTCAGATAAATGGAGCCAGTCTTATCCATGAATCAAACAGGGTTCAGAAAATTGAAATTTATTTTTTACCCAGATTGCATTGTTCTGGGTTCATTTTTGTTTGCTATTGCTATTCTAAATGACAAGTTAGCTATTGGATTGGTAAACTACATACACTCCAGGACATTTTAGAGCTAAACATTGTTGTGGAATACAACTATAAAATAAATCTACCAAATGGCTTTATGCAGGGACATGAAAAAGAAAAATATGAGAGATGTTCACAGAAAAATATGTAAGCACTTTCATTCTCGTTGTACAAAGATAGTGGAGTCCTATCGATTTTTTGCAATTGTCTGTTTGAAGAAAGTTGCTCTATTTATGTGTGTTTATATTGTTTGCTGTTCCACCTGACCTGTTCAAATGCCTAGCCAAAGTTTGTTGAATGACTTCTATCATTCTTTAAGCTGTAAGCCATGACTTACAAATCTTAATGCTAAATTCAAACAAAGTAGAGTGATACCTCGTCTTACGAACTTAATTGGTTCTGGGACGAGGTTTGTAAGGTGAAAAGTTAGTAAGACGAAACAATGTTTCCCATAGGAATCAATGGAAAAGCGATTAATGCGTGCAAGCCCAAAACTCACCCCTTTTGCCAGTCAAAACACCAGTTTTTGCGCTGCTGGGATTCTACTGAGGCTCCCCTCCATGGGAAGCCCCACCTCCGGTCTTCTGTGTTTTTGTGATGCTGCAGGGGAATCCCAGCAGCACCAAAATGGGTGCTTTGCTGGCAATGGAAGTCCAGAGGTGGGGTTTCCAGCAAGGGGAGCCTCAGCGAAATTGCAGCATCGCAAAAACACGGAAGTCCTCGAAACCCCACCTCCGGACTTCCATGTTTTTGTGATGCTGCAATTTCACTGAGGCTCCCCTCGCTGCGAAACCCTACCTCCAAACTTCTGTTGCCAGTGAAGCGCACGTTTTTGCACTGCTGGGATTCCCCTGCAGCATCGCAAAAACATGGAAGGTGGTGTTTCCCATGGATGGGAGCCTCAGGGGAATCCCAGCAGTGCAAAAATGGGCACTTTGCTGGCAACAGAAGCCCGGAGGTGGGGCATCCCAGTGGCGGCGGCTTGGGTTTGTAAGGTGAAAATAGTTTGGAAGAAGAGGCAAAAAAAATCTTAAACCCCGGGTTTGTATCTCGAAAAGTTTGTATGACGAGAGGTTTGTAAGATGAGGTATCACTGTATATTATAACTGACTGTGATGTTAACTTATGTTCTGCTCTCTTGTCATTAGTTCTCTAAGGCCACTCATTCTCTCTGCCCTGGCCTGACATAAGACTAGCCTTGAAATAAAACCATGGGAATAATCAGACTAATAGTTAAGATTAGCATTCAGTGGGAGTGATTAGTTAGCACAGAATCTAAACAAACTTGAAAATAATTTCAGCAATAGGAAATGCTACATTTGTTTGTTTGTTAGATTTCCATGCCACCCTATTCCTCAGACTCAGGGTGGCTCAAAACAAAAGTGAATACATAACATATATAAATCTAGAACTAAACATACTAAAACTCCATTTTCTTTTCTTTTTTAAGTCAATCACTTACATTCAGCCAATCACTTATACATTCATTCACTGGCCAGGGCAAGATGATAGACAATGGTCCCAAGCCTGTCGGCAGAAATAGGTCTTTAAACTCTTGCAGAAGATAGGGAGGATGGGGATAATACAAATCTCTGGGGGGAGTTGATTCCAGAGGACTGGGACAGCCACAGAGGAGGCTCTTTCCCTAGGTCCCACCAGATGACATTGTCTAGCTGACAGGACCTGGAGAAGGACATTGTCTAGCTGACAGGACCTGGAGAAGGCCAACTCTGTGGGACCTGACCAGCCGCTGGGATATATGAGGCAGAAGATGGTCCCGCAAATAATCTGACCCGATGCCACGTGAGCTTTATAGGTCATAACCAACACTCTGAATTGTGCTTGGAAACCAAACACAATTTTAAATGATTAGCTAGAGATTGGGAGTAAAGAAAGGCTGTGAGGAAAATGTTCTAGCCACCCCTAAAATGAACACTTAGGGGTAAAAGTGATAGTTTGGGATGACAAGGGAAAGCCAGATCAAATTCATTCTCAACCACAGAAACATCTTAGGCTTTTTTTACTCTTAGCCCAACCATCCTGCAAAGAAGTTATTGTGGGGAAAAACTGCTGAAGTGACTGCTATGTATGCTAACTTGAATTCCTGAAGGAAGGGGAGATAAAAGTCTAAAAATCAACCTACACGAATAAATAACGATAATCACTGCTAAAAATGTGGACAGTCTCCAACTGCTCTTTGAAAAAACTGCATTAAAATTTGGTAGA
This sequence comes from Erythrolamprus reginae, assembly GCF_031021105.1. NCBI lineage: Eukaryota > Metazoa > Chordata > Lepidosauria > Squamata > Dipsadidae > Erythrolamprus > Erythrolamprus reginae. Next base: position 28,323,790 of record NC_091953.1, on the reverse strand, counting down.
AAATTGAGCTTAACATAACATTGTTTTTGAAGCAGGACCAGCAATGAGATCACCCAAACCATTAGCAACCCACTGGTGATGTAATTTTGGCATCACGAGTTCGGTTCTCTCTGTGTTGGTCCTTGCTTGCTGCCATCTTTTTTTCTGAATTTTCAGACGGTTTTGATGTATTTGGATCATAGTTCCCTCTAAGCTGAGCAGTGAGCAATCGCTCACTTAAAAATCATCATCAACTCAGAGTTTTCCAAACCTGCCCAGAAGCCGAGAGGGAAAGAGTGAGAGGGAAGGAGAAAGAGAGGAAGAGAGGAAGAGAGAGAAACAGATAGAAAAAAGAGAGGAAGGAAAAGAGAAAGAAAAAGAATGGGAGTAAGGAAGAGAGAAAGAAAATCAAAATCTAGTTTGAAACTAGCTCAACTATTTAAGTGGCATTTTGATATTGATAGAGTTGCCCTATTATGAGCTCACTGTTATAGACACACAGTACAGTATTTTATTTTGAAATTCTCTGAGGCAAAACAGGGTGGGTTTTTTGTTTGTTTGTTTGTTTGTTTGTTTGTTTGTTTGTTTATTATTTCTGTGCCGCCCAGTCCCAAAGGGACTGCCGCTCAGACGCTATACTTTTCCGCCCACCCCAAAAAAAATTTAGAGGGAACACTGATTTGGATGGCTTCACAACGTGCTGTGCTTTGAAAAAGCCCTCCTACCTGCCCCTGGGTTAATACTCACCTTTACTTCTTTGCCCAAAGCACAGCTGATCAGCTCCTCAGCTGTGTTTTGGGCTGAATCCACCTTCTGAGCATGTGCAGAAGTGAAAAATTGCAATGTAAATCTGTGGCAAAGGCAAGTGGAACCCACCTCTGAGTAGGACAGATACGTCTCAATTCTCACTAAATTTACATTCTGCAGAAAAACTGGATAAAAGATTTTTTTTTCTTCTTGTTGAACTGACCAGTATTTGCTGACTGGTCTTGTTTCTTCCCCCATATTGCTGCTTTCACAACAGCTCTTTCATTCTCTCTATGAAATAAATGGTGAATTATTTGTCTTCAGGTTCCCTCTGTTATTGCAATAGGTTCACTTCATTGACTTCCGTGTCCAACCTGGAGGCTAGTTTTCCTTTCCAAAGACAGACTGTAGGCCTTTTTTTCCCCCAACCCTGAGGGTATAATTTCAGGAGTCAGTTTTGTATTTTGGTATCTAAAAAAGGCAGTTGCAATTCATGGCCAATTCATCTCGTCTCCTGACAATCGTCACCATTAATCAAGATTCTTCTCTTCAACAGGAAGACAGTTGTTACTACCAAGCTGTCATTTCAAGACAAAATATATACAAGGGAGAAAATACACTCCAGTAGCCATAATGACACACCATAGGCTTATTGCTTTTGACTTCAGCTATAGTGATAAGGTGGTAACGTTTTGAATTCAGTCTCTGCACCTTATCTTCAAGAGGCAAATGACTTAAGAACATGGTATTTTTTTGTCTCATTCAAATGTAATAAAAAATAGGATATTTAGAAATCTGGTTAAAACACAGATTGGCTGGTTTTTTCATTCTGCCAGTGGTTAACCAGGGTTTCTTAATTAAGTAAAAATAGTTTGTTCATATATTGTGCCAAGCTATGAATTAAGGCTTACAGACAATGATAGCTGACATGTTAAGCCAAACTAAATTATGAATTGTACAATTCCATAAATAAGATATCAGTCTTTAGTTGGTCAGAATCAAATAAGCTTATATTAGTTAGTTTATATTAAAACTGTCAGTCAAAATGTGATGGTAACCTAGGATTTTCAAAAATTTACCAAAGACTATATATAGCTTATAGTAGAGTTCTAAACCTAAGCCAATGGTATAATTTTATTTATTTTATCATGCTTAGACACTCAATTCCAATCAATTCCGGAGATTTTTCATAATTCAAGAGGATAAATAAAGTGGGAAGAATTAAGTAAGCACTCAGTGGTTCTCAACCTTTCTAATGCCACGACGCCTTAATATAGTTCCTCATGTTGTGGTGAAACCAGGGGTGGGCTCTACTGCCTGGATGGAACACAGTGGGGTAGCAAAAATGGAGCTCCACCTCAGAGCACCCAATTTGCACTGAAAGATGTTGAAAGAAAATGCAGGGTGTCCTGCATAAGCCACGCCCACAGTGTGGTAGTAAACATTTTGGTAGCACTTCACTGGGTAACACCCAACCATAAATCTAGTGCCAATTGTGCCAACAGAGCTTTAAGCTGATTGGCAGGAAGTTCAGAGGGACACCCCCACTCAAAACGCCTGATTGGTCGGATTGTAAAAATATGTTCCAAGGTGCCAGAATAGAAGCTTTAGTTTCTAACACCATGGGAAATTTGTCTTTTCCCATGGTCTTAGGTGACCCCTGTGAAACAGTCGTTTGACCCCCCAAAGGGGTCCTGACCCCCAGGTTGAAAACCACTGCAATAGAAACTTAATTATGGAGGTCTACACATCATATGATTAGATTTGCATTCTGCTTCATATATAACTCAGATCCATTGCCATAGCTACTCAAGTCCTAGACATCTCTAAAGTTGCCCATAATAATTTTTACTAGAATGGTACTAGAGTTATTGCTCAGTTCTGTATCATGCCATTTGGCCTGAACGCCCCCCCCCCCCCCGCTGTATTTATGCAATATATCAATGAAGTATCACACCCCCATCTTTAGAAGGGCATATTCGTTTATTTGGACGATATCCTCATATTGAGTGAAAATCTTCAGGAGCACATTAAATTAGTGAGGCAAGTCTTAGCACCCAAGCTCTATGCTAAGCTTTCCAAATGCGAATTCAAGAAGACTTCAATAGACTACTTAGAGTATCACATTTCAAAGGAAGAGTTAGAGATGGACCCAGCGAAAGTGAAAGCAGTGCTTGACTAGCAAGCTCCTTGCACACACAAACAATTACAAAGCTTTCTAGGATTTGCAAATTTTTACAGACAATTCATCCCAGCTTTTGACCCAGAATGGTCAAACAACTGACAACTTCAAATCTCAACCAACAAATGCTCTGTCTTACACATTGGCAAAAAGAATCTGAATACAAAATACAAACTTGGAGGAAACGAACTTGTAGATGACCCTCACTCTTTCAAAGACCTTGGAGTACTCATATCCAATGACCTAAGTGCTAGAGCCCACTGTAACAACATTCCCAAAAAAGCATTAAGAGTTGTTAATCTAATCATACACAGCTTCTTTTCCGGCAATATTACACTGCTAACCAGAGCTTACAAAACATTTGTTAGACCAATTCTGGAATACAGCTCACCTGTCAGACATTAATACAATCAAGAGAGTCCAGAAATATTTCACAATAAGAGTCCTTCACTCCTTTGCTCACAACAAAATACCTTATTCCTTCAGACTTGAAATATTGGGATTAGACAATTTACAACAGTGTTGCCTCCGATCTGATCTAAATATAGTTCATAACATCATATACCAAAATGTCCTTCCTGTTAATGACTACTTCACCTTCAACCGCAGCAATACACGAGCACAGAATAGATTCAAACTAAATGTAAACCACTCCAAACTCAACTGCAGAAAATACAACTTCAGCAATAGAATGATCATTGCCTAGAATGCACTACCTGACTCTGTGGTTTCTTTCCCAAAGCCCAAAAACTTTAACCTTAGATTGTCTACAGTCAACCACTCACCATTTGTAAGATGTCTGTAAGGGGCGTGCATAAGCACACCACTGTGTGTACCATCCTTGTTCTAGTGTCCTACTTATGCTATATTTATACAAAACTACTACCACCCCATACATTTTTGACAAATAAATAAATAAAATTTACCATAGTCTCCATAATGGGATTGCAGCACTGAAACTTGTAAAAGGATGAGCAATAAGAATTGCCAGTTTTGGAGAGCCTGTCTGAATCTAGAATCATAGCACATAAGCTTCAAGTCATCTGAAAGACAAATACAGCGTTTGGTAAATAATGTTGTCAAACCAAAAGGTTAGTAGAGCGTGAAGCTTCACATGTAATATAAAGATTGCTGCATTTTGCTTTAGCCCTAGAAGCAACTATCACATTCACAACACTAAGGATGGAAATAAATTGCTATGGCAACAAATTACTTCAAATTCAGATCAAGCAAAAATAGATCTCTCTCATCCTCCTGCTCTGTAAGAAGCACATATTTTAAAGTGCATTTAAATTAAAGGTGATCAGCAGAAGTAATGGCACAAATACGCTCCTTTGCTTTAAGACAGGACTGTTTTTCAGTCAAAAGACTGAACTAAAAAAAAGTTAGAAATGGCTTGCTATTATGAAGTGGAAATAAGAGAACAACAAGACGAGTGATGGAATATTTAGTAATTATTTCTCCATGCAATACAATTCAGTAACTAACAGTTATCTTTTAGTTTAGCATTAGCATTAGCATTTAGATTTATATACTGCTTCACAGTGCTTTACAACCCTCTCTAAGTGGTTTACAGAGAGTAACAATATTGCCCCCAACAATCTGGGTCCTCATTTTACCAATCTTGGAATAATGGAAGGCTGAATCAACCTTGCGCCTACTGAGATTCTGACAAACTGCTAGCAGCCCGTGATCACAGAAGTAGCTTGCAGTTCTGCACTCCAACCACTGCTCCACCGAGGCTCCTACTCCTAACCAAGAGTTTCGTACTTAGTTTAGAGCAGGATCTCCAACCTTTGCAACTTTAAGACTTGTGGATTTCCACTCTTTGAGTTGGTCTACAAGTCTCAAGATGCCAGGGTTGGAGACCCCTGGTTTAGAGCATGTATCATACGAGAAGTTGAAAGCTATTATTTCTGCAATAGGGACTGGAGGAACTCATATTGTTTCTCTGCAATTTTTTTCAACAGGGAAGGTTGAGTCTAATGGTCCATATGAATGATCTGAAGACATGGTATCACTGGAAACTTACGTATCCAGAGTAAATACAGTGATCCCTCTATTATCGCGAGGGTTCCATTCCAAGACCCCTCGCGATAATCGATTTTTCACAATGTAGGGTTGCGGAAGTAAAAACACCATCTGCGCATGCGTGCCCTTTTTTTTCTATGGCCGCGCATGCGTAGATGGTGGAGTTTGCGTTCCCCGCCGCCCACGCAAAGGGGAAACCCGATTCAGCTCCTCGCTGCTGCTGCGCTACCGAGCAGATCAGCTGCTGGGCGGCCGAAGGAACCTTCCCTGGGTCTTCCCCCTCTTGCTGGCGGGCGGGCGAGCGGCGGGCATCAGCGAGGAGCCGGGGTTTCCCCTTTGCGTGGGCGGCCGGGAAGACCCAGGTTGAGGGTTCGGGGGGGTGCTGGGAAGCCCCCCAGGCCGGCTGCGACCTTTTAAAACAGCCGCGCCGCTTCCCAGCTGAGTCCTGAAGCCAAACGCGGAAGTTCGCCTTTGGCGTTTGGCTTCAGGACTCATCTGGGAAGCCGCGCGGCTGTTTTAAAAGGTTGCAGCCGGCCTGGGGGGCTTCCCAGCACCCACCATAACCCCCAACCCGGGTTGGGGGGGTGCTGGGAAGTCCCCCCAGGCCGGCTGCAACCTTTTAAAACAGCTGCGCCACTTCCCAGCTGAGTCCTGAAGCCAAACGCGGAAGTGGGTTTTTTTAATTAATATTTTTTTAAAAATTGCGATATAGCGTTTCGCGAAGATCGAGATCGCGAAACTCGAGGGATCACTGTATATCCACACAGAGAAGGTTTTCTTTTCAAGCTATATTTAATCTCAAAACAGGTCAATGGAATTGATGAAGATGGCATTTTTAGTGGAACACTGCATCATTGGCTATTATTTTATCAGTTGTATAAGAACAATTAAAGGCAGGTGAAATTTGCATCTAATCTGCATCTTTAAGTCCACTGGTTTCCTTTGATAGCAGCCGGAATCTAATGCTGATTGGTTGCTAGAAATGCAGACTTTCATTTTTTTTTCACAGGACTCTTTGATTATTCTTTCTAAAACTAAAAAATTACATTCTAAGGCATTACCCGGTTTCCCCGAAAATAAGACGTACCCTGAAAGTAAGGCATGTCAGAGGTTTTGCAGAATTTGCTAATATAAGGCACCCCCTGAAAATAAGGCGTAGTCAAGTTTACATACGGTACGGTGGAAAAACATACAGTACCATTCAAAGCTGTTCATAGCGGTACCGTAATAATGTGGCGTCCCTGCTGGCCCCTTCCATCGCTTTGGACCATCCAGTACAGCAGACACAATCTGCTGCTGTCTCACCGCCATTACAGTCTCCACTACAGTGCATAGACTGTAGTTCCTCTGGTGGCCGGAAGCTTCGGAGAGGGGCGGCATACAAATGTAATAAATTGAATTGAATTGTACCATATAAGTGCCGTCGTTTGTGTGGGTGGGTGCCATACTGACAGGTACCGTAATCAGTGTACCGTATGGTACACTTTCTTTGGGGGTGTCAGCTTTTCTGCCTGTGAATTTGTCTTATTTGAGAAATATAAGGCACCCCAAAAAAATAAGACATAGCACAACTTTTGGAGCAAAAATTAATATAAGACAGTGTCTTATTTTCAGGGAAACACGGTACAAACAAATGACCAGTACGTGATTTTGGAATAGAATGCAGCACTTTTCAAATCCATATAAAATAGTGGTATTCTATGAAAAAAAAGTATCTGAGTCTGCTTAATTAACTCATTAACATCATGCTAGGCAAGATTATTTCCTGTCAGTCATGGTTTTACACAATTCCCCGTTAAATGAATTTTCTGTGGGGACTGTATCGTTCAGCTGAATGCCTTATCTTGTTCTACATTCATTTATTTTAAAAAGGGCCCCATAACAAATCAATATCTTGCATTCAGTTATAATTGCAAAAGAATTGACTGCATTCAAATGGCAAATTATTAATGACCACAGCGTAGACTGTGTTACCATGGTGTGGCATATGGTTAGGGTTAGTTTGTTGTAAACTCAAAATCACAGATACTTTAGGTTTGAATCAATAAATCTTTGGTAATATGCAGTTTACAAAACAAGTCAGAAGGCAGAGCATTGTTTACACTTATTAATAAACTAAATAGATTGATCTCTCACCGTTTTTATTTAATCAAGTTATGCTAACTTAAAATAGAAATTTTAAAAGTATAGAAATTAAAAGTAGTGCACATATTAATAATTAATTAAAAGCCTGGTGAAAGAAATACTATTTAAAGATAGATTTTGCCTTAATGCATTGTACATCTTTTTTTGTAATGTTGCAGAGACAGTGAAGAAAAAAAACTCATAAAAAAGGAGCTTGTAGCCAAGGGAACTTAAAGGCACTGAACAGAAATAAAACAATGTTTGACAAGATAAATGTTTTATCCATTATTTTGTCATCTGCCTCAAACATAAGACTTTCTTTGAATATCAATATCAGAGACTAGTGGGCTCAGAATCCCAACTTTCATACAACCACCAGTCACAATATCTCTGATTCTATTTGTAAAGATTGGACTATGGTATAATAATCAAGATTAATGTTACCCCCAGTTCTATTTGTATTTTAGATATCGAAGAGACCTAAAGTTCAAGATTTTGTTAGGTGTCCTAACTAATGCTCAATCAAATAGACTCAGTCAAAGTTTTATGTATGTCGAATAAGTTTGACCCCTTAAGCAAAATAAGTGACTATCCCCATGAATACATAGCTTTCATTATTATTTATTATTATTAGAATAGAATAGAGTAGAGTAGAGTAGAATATAGACTAGACTAGACTAGACTAGACTAGACTAGACTAGAATAGAATAGAATAGAATAGAATAGAATTCTTTATTGGCCAAGTGTGATTGGACACAAAGGAATTTGTCTTTGGTGCATATGCTCATTAATTCACTATATCTTCCCTAATGTTTTGAAGTGTTTACTTTTTGATCTCACAAATTAAACAGACTGACATTTACTAAGTTTCTATTTTTTCCAATTGAGAATGACTACATCTGTTGTCTTGTTGTTTTTTATTTTTTGATATATAAACTCTAAGGTTAATCCCTTATGAAAGCATTTTATTAAAAATGAAATGATATTGATTTGTTATGGGGGCCCTTTTAACTAAAAAGCAAGGAGAGATTCTTCAATTATTGAAATAAGAGGAGGTCAACCTATTCTCCAAAGCATCCTGAGGGCAGGACAAGAAGCAGCTTAACAAAGAGAGATCCAACCTAGAATTAAGGAGAAATTTCCTAACAGGGAGAACAATTAGCCAGTGGAATGGCTTTTCTCAAGAGGTTGTGGGTGCCCCTTCACTGGAGGTTTTTAAGAAGAGATTGGACAGCCATTTGTTTGGAGTGGAATAAGGTCTGTTGCACAAGCAGGGGGCTGGATTAGAAGACCTCTAAGGTCTCAACTCTTCCAATTCCCTCTCTTCCAAGGGAGCACCTCCCTTATGATACCAGGTTGCAATGCTTTGGTCTCTTCAGCCTTGAAAGACAGCATTTAAGGGGTGACTTGATTGAAGTGTATAAAATCATGCATGGGATAGAATATCACATAATACTAGGACGAGGGGGCACTCCCTAAAGCTCATAGGTAAGAAAGTGAGGACAAATCAAGGGGAATATTTCTTCACCCAGAGGGTTGTTGGTTTATGGAATTCACTTCCAGAAGAGGTCGTGACAGCTGTCAGCCTTGATAGCTTCAAGGCAGGATTAGACAGATTCATGGATGTCAAGTGTATTGGTGGTTATTGAAACGGATGTCCATGGGCCGCCTCTATGTTGGTTGAGGCAGGCAGGATTCCCTTGAGTACCATTTGTTGGGGGTCAGGGGAAAGGGAGGATCTTGTCTTTTCTTTCTGCTCAAGATCCCCATGGACAATCGGTGGGCCACTGTGTGACACAGAATGCTGGACTTGATGGGCTTTGGCCTGATTCAGCATGGCTCTTCTTATGTTCTTATGTTCTTATAACTCTTTATTCTGTATCTGTATTCATATAGTTAAATTGTTAACATTTTAATCATCTTACCTAGCAACAAGAAAAATGGAATTATCAATGGTAATACAAGGGTGGGCAGCAGGCATTACGGGGTGGGACACAGTTCCATCGGTGGAAGTGAAACTGTGTGCCCAGCTCCAGCTGACCATCCGACCCTCCCATTCTCCTCCTCCTCCTCAGAAAGCGGCAGGGGGACCAGCACCAGCAGGAGTTACAGGGGGGCCATTTCCTGCCCCCTCTGTTCTCAACAGCTGATCAGCACCCATTCGCCTAGCTACCCAGCCTGAGGCAAGGGGCAACCCAGGAAGGAGAGTGTGGGAAGCAAATTGTCACCCCAGAGAGCGACACTGGTGAGGTTGTAAGTCGAGGACTTAGCAGTTCACTTGAACGATGATGATAGTTCAAGCCACTCCCACCTGGTCACATGGCTGGCAAGCCACTCCTACACAGTCACATGATCATCAACCCACACCCACAAAATAAGCCACACCCATTACTGTGGTAATATCAGTGGTGGGTTGCTTGCAGTTCGCCCCGGTTCAGGCAAACTGGTAGCAGTAGTGGTAGGAGGCTCCGGCCACCCACCTGGATGTCATCACAGACAATCTGTGCATGTGCAGAAGTTCCATGCACAAGCAAATCAAGCACATATGGGCGCATTCACAGTTCCAAACTGGTTGGGAAGAGAAGGGAAACTCACTACTGGGTAATATGCTTGTAAAGTGGTAAGTTATTCAGACCTCGCTATACTATTTATTTATTTATTTATTTATTTATTTTATTTATTTCCCACCTTTATTATTTTTACAAATAACTTAAAGCAGAGAATGTATCCAACACACCTTCCCAGCATTAAGGAAGAGATTCTAAAAGGGATAGGATAATAGTTTTGGAGATTAAGACTTATTCGAGCAAGAAGGAGGTTCACGATAGCCTTGTGATTTTCTATCATATTGTTGGTTCAGCATAGTGGCAACATGTTATTTCTGAGTTATAATAATTGGGAAATATAATTGTAACATCAATAAAAATGATATGTGTATAAGTCCTTGGGTTTGGGCTATAAACTTTAAAGTTTTCCCAGTCCCAATTATTTTATTTCTGTTTGCTTGTACAGTTTGCCTGTCCCAAACTGATTTGAAAATTAATAAATTATTGATATATTAAATTATTTCATATCTAATAGGTAGGAACTGAATTACTGTACAGAATTCCAAAAACACATACAGCTGTTTTAAATATTCCATGGAAATGAATGGATCAAGGGCTCTTATTCCCCAATCCTTTCATGTATATTTTTGGGAACTTTTCCTATGAAATTCAAAGGTTGATAATGTTCCCTTTCCTTTCTCAGCATTACTAACAATTCTACAATTACAATTTGGGGGGGGGTTTCTGTTCTCATTTTCTATTTCTTTATAAAGAAAAACAATTTGCACCTCTAATTGATTTTTTTTTTTTGCCTTATAGTGTGGCAGTTTTAATTTTTCCTTTACTTTGTGTACATAAACTTTTCCCCCTTCTTTCTAAATATCTGCCCATTTTTTTAAATCATCCGATTGTGAATTTATCTACTGCTACCACTTTTGTTAAGAAAACTGGGCTTTTAGACGACAAGTTCATTGCCTTAAAATGAAAGAGAATGAAGAGGAAATAGAATGAACAGCACATAATGTTTTTACAAAGCAGTTCCTCTCTCTTGCCTTCCCTGGGACTGCTCTCAAATCTACAAGCTATTATTACTTCTTTTGAAGTAAAGCAATTCCAAAGATTTGAAAAGATGTTTGCAGTTTCTGCCAAATTCAGTTCCCCTTTCTGTACTGCAATGTAGGTTTTCTTTTTAAATGGCTCCCAGCTGGGCATTTTCTCTATCTTTCAGGCAGGAAGTATCCAAAGGCATTTCTCAACAGGTTACTAGAACAGAATTCAGTTATGAAGAGTAATAAATATCAGCCCCTTGAAGTCCCAAGGTCTCGCACAAGCTCATATGCACGCAGCTCTGCAGGTGACTTAAGCAAAGTGGGGAGGACAAGAGAGCCTCCAGAATCAATTTCATTTGTGGCATGCCAAAAAGCAACAATCATTCTATTCTCCTGATGGCAAACCTATGGCGTGCTGATTTTTGGCCTTGAGGAAGGCCGTTTCACCCTCCGGAGTGCAAAAAAATATACCAATGTGCAAACCGGAAATTCAGAAAAAGGACTTTGGGTTTCCCAATTGTGCTGTTTTTGCACTCCAGTGACTTTAGGGAAGCTTCCTGGAGCCTCCGGAGTGCGAAAAACAGCACAACAGGCAAACCGAAAGTCCAATTTTCCAAACGTCTAGTTTGCCCACTTGACTGTTTTTTCACCATCCAGGCTTCAGTAAGGCCTATGCCAGGGGTGGGCAATTAATTTTGCCATGGGGCCGCATGAGAAATTGGGATGGTTTTAGAGGGCCGAACTAATATAATTAACTCAGTTCTACCCAATATTGTAAAGACCCAGATCCTGGCCTGACTTAAACACCCAGACCCACACTACAGTCCCCTAATTGTTTGCTTTACGGCAACAGGGTGCACCACAGTCTCTGCGCTGGAGTGTTTGCTTGGCTTCTGTGCTCGGCTGCTCTCAGTAGGAGGTCGGGGTCTGCTCCAGTGTGAGGATGAAAGAGCTCACCGTGTCTGCCGAGACTCCTCCGGTTCCTGCTTTCCTCATGATTCATCAGGGAAGCCGGAACTGGAGGAGTCCCGGCAGACGCAGTAAGCTCTTTCATCCTCACACTCCGCGGACCAGTCACAGACAGCAGGTGGGCCAGATGAGGCCCACGAGCCGCCCTTTGCCCAGGTCTGCCTATGCACATGCTTGGGGAAGGGGCAGTAATGGGCTGCTGCCCCATAGGGCGGCGATGCAGTGGGGGTAGTACATTTATGCACTATTTATTGAATACTTAAGTTTTTTTATTGTCCTTCCTTCTCTAGTACCTTAGTATGATACTTTATTATTTTTAAAATAGGAAATAATGAAATAGTATGTTTTTACCCATAAATGCTTTAATCATTTTAATCATTATCTAGAACTGAACTTTTATAGCAATTAAAGAAAACTGAGCTACATGCCTAATCTCTTGTCATACTGAACCTTGAGGGTTCAGTACAAAACCTTAAAATGTTACTGTGCTCCTCGACAAATAATGCTGTCTCTCATTTGTCCTTTTTGTGGCTATTCAAATAATGTGACGTAATCAACTGAAAAAGAGTCCAAGCGCCTATTTGAAAACTTATCTTGGTCGGAAAGCCACTCCCATCCAGTCACATGACCTTTAAGCCACCCCATCACATGATTGTCAAGCTACTCCCACCTGGTCACATGGCCAGCAAGCCACTCCTATCCAGTCACATGGCCAGCAAGCCACACCCACAAAATAAGCCATGCCCACAGTGTGGCAGTAAAAATTTTGATAGCCCATCACAGGACCGCGGGGGGAGTGCGCATGCAATGGAGGGAGGAAGTGGATGTGGGTACATACACACACGCTAGCACACATGCACACACCCTTTTGGCACGCGAACCAAAAGAGGTTTGCCATCACTGTTCTATTCTAATTGCCTGCACCTTGAAGAGCATGATTGATGACACTGGATATTGCAGTAATATCAACACTACACATCTAGCATGCCATGTTCCCTTCTGATGTATCAAATATAGTTTTTCCAATGTCTTTCAGCCAGGCTTCCGAAACTTCTGGTGACCATTACAGCTAAAAGATAGCTTGAAAATCTCAAAGAGCCTCTGATTCTAAGGAAAAGACCTGATCAAAGCAAGGGGAGAGGCTCACTTGTTTTGGTAGGTGCAAAGGTTTTGATTTGGATGGTTTTAGTGGAGGGTCTGGGAACAAGGTCTAGGCTGCAGCTATCCACTCAATACAAATAAACCAAAAGGGGAGGCTGGAATTGACATAACTTCAATTTATACAACTTTCTTTTTGTCTTTTTTTTTAAAAAAAAACATCAATACTTAACCTGCAAAATAAAACTAATTATATAGACCAGGCATTTGGTTTTTCTTAATGGCTGCTGCTTGATTTCCATTTGTCGCAGAAAAGAACAAATTGAAAACTTAAACAATCCTAAATGTTCCTAAAATTGTTCTCATCTGTTAAGTCAGAGTCTTTAAGTCAATGTTGATGCCTTGCAACTGCCTGGATTGGTCCCTGGGCAAAATTTCAGAAGTGGCTTTATTTATTTTTATTTATTTATTTTATTTTATTTATTCAATTTTTATGCCACCCTTCTCCTTAGACTCAGGGCGGCTTACAACATGTTAGCAATAGCACTTTTTAACAGAGCCAGCATATTGCCCCCATAATCCGGGTCCTCATTTTACCCACCTCGGAAGGATGGAAGGCTGAGTCAACCTTGAGCCGGTGATGAGATTTGAACCGCTGACCTTCAGATCTACAGTCAGCTTCAGTGGCCTGCAGTACAGCACTCTACCTGCTGCACCACCCCGGCTCAGCTTGCCATTGCCTCCTTCCTGGCGCTAAGAGAAAGTGACTAGCAAAAGTCACCTAGATGGCATTGTGCCTATGGCAGGATTAGAACTCAGGGTCTCTCAATTTTTAGCTGGTAACTTAATGCTATGCCAAACTGGCTCATTGTTATAATATTCACTTTTAACATTTTAATTAAATTTAATTAATTAATTTTACCTTTTTAAAAATGTCTTTAACTATAGCTTTTGAATGCAACCAACAATATGAACATAACTAATATTACCCAAATATTCTAATATGTATCTTAAAATTCATCATTTAATGTTTAATTTTCAATGTAAAGTTCATTTATACAACATTTGGCAGATAGTCACATATATTAAAATACGGTTTTTATCACATGGCATTTAACAATATATACATGTCTACCTATTTTTATATTATATTATCATATGTGGTCCAAGTAAAGAAAGACCACTGAACAAAATGCTGCCATGGTATTATTACTAAATTGAATAAATACTAAAAAAACAAATACATAAATGTGCAAAAACTGTGATAATCATATTATAGGTCATGGGGGGGAATTGGGGGAGAAATCGTTCCCTACCTAATACTATAATATGTTGCTATAAAGCTGATGTGAAGCTTTTTCTGTAGCAAGAAGACTGTGTCTTCTTTGCTGTTGCTACTAGCAACCAAATGCTAATCATTTAGGAAAGAAGGTAGATAGTATTCTTCCAAATTGCATTTCAGACCACATGTCATTATATTTTTAGGAGTACCAGTGTTTCTGGCCAACTCAGTGAAGGTTTCAGTTTTGTGGGTATTATTTAATTTTCAAGGAGATATATACAGTGCAGCATTTTATACAAACCTAGGTCACAAATTTGTTTGTTTGTTTGTTTAGATTTCTATGCCACTCTTCCCCACAGAGTTAGAGTGGCTTGCAACAAAGATAAATACAAAAAATAGAACACATAAGAAATCTAAACTAAAAATGTAATCTAAAACCCCAGTTATACATTTATATCATCCTCCAGAGCGGGATACTAAATGCATATATATACATATACACCCATAGTGGGTTCTAAAATCCGTTGCTACTGCTTCTGCACATGTGCAGAACTGTCCTGGATGGATGGGCGGAGCCTCCTGCAGCCGGCACTACCGGTTCACAGAACCAGGCCAAACCGGGAGCAACCCACCGCTTCTATACACACCAAATTGGAATTGGCAGCCATATCGTAGCTAAATAAAGAGTGGTGTACCATGATATGTAAATCCAATCAAATTCTACTTACAATTATAATTGATAAATAACAATGGCAGGGCCATCCAGAGCAGTGGTGAGCTCCTACGGGTACGGTCAGGTACGTAGTACCGGCAGCAAAATTTGGTCAGGTACACAGTAGCAGTAGCAAAATTTTATTTTTTTTATTTTTTTTCCCCTTCTGGGGTCTGGGTATGCTTTTCCTATCGCAGTAAATGAGGTTGAATGTGTATAATTTTAGAAGAGCTATGCCTGTGTGTGTGTACATATACTTTATATATTCGATAATAAGGGGTGGGCTACTGCCCGGATGGGGGAGCACAGTGGGGTAGTGAAAATGGAACTCCACCCCAGAACACCCAATTTGCACTGAAAGATGTTGAAACAAAATGCATAAGCCACGCCCACAGTGTGGTAGTAAAAAATTTGGTAGCCCATCACTGATCCAGAGTAATATTGGTACTTTAACTCTGCAAACATTGCATATTTGACTCAAAATCAAATTTTAAAGCAACTTGTCACAGGCCTTGAGAGGGCCCACAGCACATCAAGGCCACATGATTTACTCCATCAACAGACTCCATTTTATTAATGCAGCAACACAGCTAAAACCAAATTCTTTTTTGTTTGAATCAACATTGCTTTGCAGTCTACCCAATTATTTAAAATTAGACAAGCTCAATATCTTCTCCTTATGCTTTCCAGTCACCCAACTGATAAACAACAGGGGAAAAGAAAGAAGTAAATGAATCAGAAGCTTGAAATATTCTCAACAGATAACAGATATTAATATACCTTGCTGTTAAACTTTGCTTTTTGTTTAAATTGTCCAAGGAAATGGCAAGAATTTCCAAATGTTTTCCCAACAAACCAGAGTTTTAGAAATGTGACCATAGCACACTGGTATCTCTGAGATCAGATGATGTGCACAAAGGATGGTTGAACATGTTTTTCTGTATCCCTTACTGGGGAATAGAGAGTTAGAGACACTTCCTGTTTGGTTTTTTGAAAAAAGCGGAATGATACAAAATGAATATTACATTATCTGCCAGCACTAAATAATCCATTTTAGCAGGATTAGTCAGAGCATTAACAGAACAAGTAATTAATTTAAACTCTTTTGAAACCTAGGAGAAATCACAGCTTGTGAAAGGTTCTTTTTCTCATCTGTATTTTTGTAATTGTTAAAAAAAATCCTATTGCATTTTCTGTTTAAAGAGAACGTGTTGACAGTAAAATGAGGAATTGGAGCAAATTAAATTCATTTTAGTTTTAGGACTATTGGGGCAAGTATTACTCTCACATTTTTTTAAAAAAATACGAAAGTGTTAATTTATAATCATGTGCCTGCAAAGAGGGATTTTGCTTTTGCAGCTTAGATGTAATGAATAAAACATAGGCTGAAAACCTTTCCCCTTTGGCTGCATACTGCTGAACATGAGAGTTTGCTATGGAGTTTATAGAATAACTTAACATGTTATTTATTTACGTTCTGTCATTTGTGCTTGTCTCCTGATGAATGTATGAGCAAATATCCACTATCTTAGCCTTTCTCTGGACATACTCTGTATCTTCTCCAAGGACATTCTAGTGATATCCTTAATTCCATTTATTGTTTCCTCTTCTTCCAAATCCTTCAATTTTATCTAATCTAGTTATATCACATGCCCAAAACTGGTGAGATAGGGATCATACAGTCTGACTCCGCTCTTTGAGAGAAATTTGAGCCTATTAAACCTGAGCATAGGTATATGAGGTTCGTGTCCTTCCTAGATAGAATAGAGTGGAGTGGAGTGGAGTGGAGTGGAGTGGAGTGGAGAGGAGAGGAGAGGAGAGGAGAGGAGAGGAGAGGAGAGGAGAGGAGAGGAGAGGAGAGGAGAGGAGAGGAGAGGAGAGGAGAGGAGAGGAGAGGAGAGGAGAGGAGAGGAGAGGAGAGGAGAGGAGAGGAGAGGAGAGGAGAGGAGAGGAGAGGAGAGGAGTGGAGAGGAGAGGAGAGGAGTAGAGTAGAACTCTTTATTGGTCAAGTGTGATTGGACATTGGACACACAAGGAATTTGTCTTGGTGCATATGCTCTTAGTGTACATTTTTTTAAAAGATACATTTGTCAAGAATCATGAGGTACAACCAGAGATGGGCTAATACAGGAACAGTCAGGAACGCAGTTCCGGTAGCAAAATTTGGAGCTCCACCCCAGAGCACTCAATTTGCACTGAAAGACGTTGAAACAAAATGCATAAGCCATGCCCACAGTGTGGTAGTAAAACTTTTGGTAGCCCATCACTGGGCTACCCATCATTTAATGATTGTCATAGAGATTGAATAAGCAATGAGAAAACAATCAATATTAATAAAAATCTTAAGGATATAAGCAACAAGTTACAGTCATACAGTCATAAGTGGGAGGAAATAGGTGATAGGGATGATGAGAAAAAATCTAGTAGTAATAGTAGTGTAGACTTAATAAATAGTTTGATAGTGTTGAGGGGATTATTTGTTTAGCAGAGTGATGGCATTCGGGGGAAAATATTTTTGTGTCTAGTAGTCTTGGTGTGCAGTGCTCTGTAACGACATATGCTGATTCTGATTCTGATGATATTGGATAATTTTTATTCAGTTTCCAAACTTTTTGAGGAATAACATGGAGAAAGTAGTCAAGCTAAAGCTTCAGATGTGTATCTGGCAATATTTTCAACCAATGTTCAGGTCTGGATATAGTATTAAAAAACATTGATCATATTAAATCAGTAGGTCAGAGCTGACGGGAATGGAGGCAAGACCAAGGATGAACAGCAAACTCCTTTATTAACGTTCAGCACCACGTGGGCTTGGCAGCTCCTTTTCTACGGGAGCTGTCAAACTCTGAACCAATAGCGGTTCTGCATTTTCTCATAGCCGGCTGCACATATCATAGTCAATCAGTCTCAGCTCACACTTGCGGTTGATCTTTGGAACAGGCAGAATAGTGGTGGTTGGAAGCTAATTAATAGCATTTATCACAGTATCTTTCTGGATCGACTTAAGGGAATAGATATAGGAGAGTTCAGCACTATGGAGGTTTTATCCATCCTCCAGTTCAGTTTCAGTTTGTATTTGTGGAGGATAGATGTTGAGCTTTGTGGCATTGCTTTTTGTGTTTCTTAAGTGCTCTATTCTCTCTTCCCTCCTATTTAGTACCTATATAAAACTGCTGAGTGAATCATCTACTGGCATATGCATTATCATCAGTATGTTTATGATACTCAGTAATATTTTTCTACCTCTAGTCAGACAAGTGATGCTACCATTTTTTTCTCAGTGTCTGGAGACTGTAATGGTCCCCCTTACAAGAGGAAGAGGAACAAAACCAAGTGGCTTGACAAGAGCAGTTAGTTCTAGATCAGTGTTTCCCAACCTTGGCATCTTGAAGAGATCTGGACTTCAACTCCCAGAATTCCCCAGCCAGTGAATGCTGGCTAGGGAATTCTGGGAGTTTAAGTCCAGATCTCTTCAAGTTGCCAAGGTTGGGAAATACTGTTCTAGTTGATACAAGGCTTCTCCAGGCAAAACTGGTGGGTGATCTTTGGAACATTCAGAATAGTGGTGCTTGGTAGGTATTTAATAGCATTTATCACAGTATCTTTCTGGATCAACTTAAGGGGACAGATACACAATTTGGAGGTAGATTCTTGGCTTCTGTTTGAGTAGATGGCAGCCATGGCCAAGAGGAACTTTGCTCCAATTCATCTTATGAGCCAATTACTTCTCTTCCTTGATGTGATTGGTCACTCATGCCTTAGTCATCTCCCATTTGGATTACTATGATCACACAAAGGCCAGTTAAAAATGTCATGATAATTATTTTCCTAGTTCAGATCCTCTGTAGGCATTCTTAAAGAACTGATAAAGGGGAATTAGATGCTCACAGCTTTCTCAAAAAAAAACCCACTCCACAACAATAATCAGCTAATTTGCCTGAAGTTTAGATTGAAGAATCTCAGTGTTATCAGAGAAAAATAGTTTCTGTTTAATATCTTTTAAATTAAAGCATTTTACTGTAAGCTTTGAATTTGTACCATGTGTTTAAAATAAAACCAACTATGTACCTAAGCACCTGACCCTTCTCTTGTAGGCCACACATTTTAAAACATCTAATGCTAACAAAAGTAATTAAAATGACCATGATGTTCCAATACCAGGCTCAGCACATATGGTTTGGGGTCTGAATGTAGGTTGGAGTTGAAGGTTTCTACCTAAGAATGGTGCCATTAAATAAATAAGTCGAGGAAATGGTTATTCTCAGATTGTTGTTTAAAAGAAAAATGGCCATGCTGCTAAAGAATAAAAAATGTATCATAGGTAAAAGGTTTTTTATTGTTGGCTTTTTCAAAATGCAGGTTTCTCTTCATTTGAGTGCTTTAAGCAACTCTTTCTGGTTTATTGCTATGTGGGGAAGGAGCCGCTGGACTGTCATGTTAGAAAATAGAAGCAAATATGAGCAAGTCATATTCCATGAGTTTCCTATTTTGTTCCTTCTCCAAATTCAGGGCATAAAATGCTAAGATTTACAAACAAAAAACTAAAATCAGTTCCAGGGTCATCTGCAAGACGATTGAAAAAGGACAGAGGGTAGCCACAAAATCAAAACTGTGTTCTCCTTATACATATAACATCACTTACTGTTGTGGTTAGCTCTGGCCCAGCTCCTGCCCCAAGGACTGTGGATGTGGGGGAGACATCCACATGCTGCAGGCCTGTTTTGCCCCCGGTGGAATCGGCTGATGAAGGCTCCTCTGACCAAGAAGACATGAGTGATAGGGAGGAGGAGAGTGTGGCAGACAGCTCAGAAGGAGATCAATTATCTCTCTCCTCCTTGGATTCAGAACAAGAGTTAATGATACAGCCACGCATGCGGAGAGTGATGCATAGGCAACAACAACTGAGAGATTATTATCAAAGAAAATGAGGCCACCTGTGGTTGGGTGGGGCTGTGGTAATTAGTGAGGCTGCTATAAATAGCAGCCTGTGGGTTTGGCCATTGTGGAGGATTATCTGATCGTTGTGTTTCATGACTGCTTTACTGACTTTGACTTTTTGTGTGCTGATTTTTCCCTGCTTTGAAACTAAACCAGAGCAAAGTGTGTTTCACTTTGTGAAAGAAGGACTTTGAATTGCCTCACAGCTGCAAGCTAAGTATCTCAGGACTGATAAGGGACTTGTATAAATTACCAGTTTGTTTGGAGACGAGTGCTCTTTGCTATACCAAAAGAGGGCTTAGTTTAAGTGAATTTTCATTATAAAGAACATTGTTTTGAATTTTCAAACGTGTGTGTGTCTGAAATTTGTACCTGTGAATTTTTGGGAGGATTCTACCAGAGAGCCTGACAGAACACTTACACATATAAAAAGAAAAGTGTTCTGGGCACATAGTTATTGACTTTAAATGTAGACTTTAAAAAAAAATTTCCTGTATATGTTTCTGATCCTGTGCCCTAAGTATCTTAGACTTTGCATTTCCTGTTTTTGAAGACAAAAAGGTTTAAGGGGCCTTGCCACATTAATTGCAATATCGTGATTGGAGAAATATCTAATATCAGTTGTCAGGAAATAAAACAATCAGCAAACAAGAACCTCAGAATTCAGCAAGAGCAGTATGCTGGATATGAGAATTTCCTGTCACCTTTTTTACAGTATTTTAGAGAAATCTCCACTGGAAAATTCATTGCTATCAAAAGATAATTGCTGAATGTCTGATAGAAAACGTGATAGTCTAGCATTTTACCAATATTCCTTTTAAGTTACAGTAATAAGGCAAGAGTAATTCCAAGAAGCCTGGCAAATATGAAAGCTGGATTCACTATTTCTGGCAGAGAGAATTGCTTTTGTAACATTTGTTCTAAATCTTGCAAAAAGCTATTTTTCTTTGGGCCCGTAATGTAGAAGTGGAAGAACATTGGAAAAGAATTTCATTTCAACTTGGTGTCTGGCAGTTTTCTTTGTAATGAAAAATGAGGTCAGTAAATATACTCGGCTGCAAGCTTGAATTATATCTGCAGAAGCTTGTGTGCTTGGGGCGGGGTAAAGCATCTGCCAACTATCCTTATTACTTTTGAAACATTTTGAAAGCTGCAGAAAGAAATAGCTGTGATTCTATCTGTTTTACGATGCTGTCTCTGTAATTCAGTATTCCCATCTTCAAAAAGGGAGACCCCAGTCTAGTAGAAAACTACAGACCAATCTCTCTATGCTGCGTCGCATGCAAAGTCATGGAATCAATCATAAATCAATCCATTGCACTCCACCTAGAAATAGCAACCTACTTTCAAATAAGCAATTTGGTTTTTGGAAAAAATTATCCTGCAATCTTCAACTACTACACTGCAAAAACATGACCAGGGCAAAACAATAGGTGCAATTAATATAGACTTCTGTAAAGCCTTTGACTCAGTGCTTCATGATAAACTAATTCTACAACTGAAATTCTATGGCATCTCTGGACCCCTACATGACTGGATAACTGTGTTCCTGTCAAAGAGGCAACAAGTGGTCAAAATAGGGAGCACCCGCCCTATTTATTCCCATTCCTGTTAACATCTGTATACCCCAAGGCAGTGTACTAGGACCAACACTCTTTACACTCTATATAAATGACTTTTGCAATCACATTAAAAGCGACTGCATTCTCTTTGCCAATGATGTAAAACTCTTCAACACCACCGACAACAGTGCTACCTTCCAAAAAGACTTTGACTCTGTGTCAGAATGGTCAAACATCTGGCAACTCCAAATCTCAACCAACAAATGCTGTATCCTGCATTCTGGCAAAAAGAATCACAACTCCAAATACAAGCTGAATAAACAAGACCTTGCAGATGACCCTCACTCTGTCATAGATCTTGGAATACTCATATCAAATGACCTAAATGTTAAAGTCCACTGCAACAACATTGCCAAAAAGGCTTCAAGAGTTGTTAAACTAATCTTACATAACTTCTTATCCGGTAATATCACATTACTAATCAGAGCATACAAACATTCATCAGACCAATCCTTGAATACAGCTCAGCTGTCTGGAAGCCACACCACATATCGGACATAAATACATTAGAAAGTGTCCAGGAATACTTTACTAGAAGAGCCTTCCACTCCTCTACTCACAACAGAATACCATACGCAACCAGACTTGAAATCCTGGGCTTAGAAAGCTTAGAACTACATCGCCTTCAACACAACCTAAATATAACTCACAAAATTATCTGCTACAACATCCTACCTGTCAATGACTACTACTTCAGCTTCAACCACAACAATACAGGGGAAGATACAAACTCAAAGTGAACCGCCCCAAACTTGACTGTAAAAACCTTACAACAGAGTGGTTAAAGCTTGGAACTTACTACTTGACTCTGTGGTTTCATCACCAGACCTCCAAATCTTTACTGTCCACTGTTGACCTCACCTGATTCCTAAGAGGTCAGTAAGGGGCAGGCATAGGTGCACCATCATGTCTATCGTCCCTGTCCAATTATTCTTGGTGGATAATCAACTAAACATGAGCCAGCAATGTGCAGCAGCAGCCAAAAAACCCAACACAATCCTAAGCTGCATCAACAGGGGAATACACTCCAAAACCAGGGAAGTATTAATACCACTTAACTACTCCCTAGTCAGACCACATCTGGAGTACTGCATCCAGTTCTGGTCACCACACTTCAAAAGAGACATTGAAACTCTGGAGGAGGTACAGAAAAGAGCAACCAAAATGATTAGGGGACTTGAAACCAAGACTTATGAAGAGAGCCTGCGGGAACTGGGCATGGATAGCCTAGAGAAAAGGAGGGCCAGAGGGGACATGATAGCAGTACAGTGTTCCCTCGCTTTTCGCGGGGGATGCATTCCGAGACCACCCGCAAAAGTCAAATTTCCGCGAAGTAGAGATGTGGAAGTAAATACACTATTTTTGGCTATGAACAGTATCACAAGCCTTCCCTTAACACTTTAAACCCCTAAATTGCAATTTTCCATTCCCTTAGCAACCATTCAGATTATTACTCACCATGTTTATTTATTAAAGTTTATTTTAAAAATATTTATTAAAGGCAGACGAAAGTTTGGCGATGACATATGACGTCATCGGGTGGGAAAAACCGTGGTATAGGGAAAAAACCTGCAAAGTATTTTTTTAATTAATATTTTTGAAAAACTGTAGTATAGACTTTCCGCGATGTTCGAACCCACGAAAATCAAGGGAACACTGTATACAGGTTGCCACAGAGAGGAGGGGGTCACTCTATTCTCCAGGGCACCAGAGAGCTGGAAGCTGACCAATGAGAGATTCAACCTGGAAATAAGGAAGAACTTCCTGTCTGAGCAATCAACCAGTGGAACAGCCTCCCTGCGGAGGTTGTGAACTCCCCAACTCTCGACCCTTTCAAGAGGAGATTGGACTGCCATTTTGCTGGGGTGCTGTAGGGTTTCCTGCTCAGTCAGGGGGTTGGACTTGATGACCTGCAAGGTCCCTTTCAACTCTAACAATAAATAAACAAATAAATAAAAATAAATATTCCTTCTTAGCAGTATCTACCTTATGTACATAAACAATGTTGTATCTATGTGCAAATATGTACTTGACAAAATAAATAAAATAAATAAAAATATACTTGGCTGCAAGCTTGAATTATTTCTGCAGAAGCTTGTGTGATTGGGACAGCGGGGAGCATCTGCCAACTATCCTTATTAGTTGTGAAAAATTTTGAAAGCTGCAGAAAGAATTAACTGTTTTCCAATGCTGTCTCTGTAATTCAGTATTTTTAAATCTGATCTATGTGAAATTATGTTATGCTTACTTTTAAAGTCTTTGAACATTCTACTATATTGATGGTGAATCTATGGCAGGTATGCCAAAAGTCGCACATGGAGCCATATCTGAGGGCACGTGAGACATTGCCCTATGTCAGCTCCAGCATCCATGCATGCACTGGCCAGCTGATTTTCAGCCTTCTTTTCAATTGAAAGCCTCCTGAACCCTGGGGATGGTGAAAAACAGCCCAACGGTCCAATGGAATGTTCAGAAATGAACTTCCGGTTGGCCCGTTGGGCCATTTTTCACCATCCCCTGGATTCAGGAAAGCCACCTGAACCCTGGGGATGGCAAAATATGGCCTAATGGGCCAAACAAACTTCTAGTTGGCCCTTTAGGCCATTTTTCACCATCTCCAGAGTTCAAGAAAGCTTCCTGAACCCTGGCAATGGTGAAAAACAGCACAACGGCCCAACCAGAAATCTGGAAACTGCATTGAGGCTTGTGCGTAATTATTTTACTTGTCCAAAACATCTGAAGGCAGGACAAGAAGCAATGGATGGGAACTAATCAAGGAGAGAACCAACCTAGAACTAAGGAGAAATTTCCTGACAGTTAGAACAAGAAGAAGTGCTGAGGGCTCCAATATTGGAGGCTTTTAAAGAAGACATTGGACAATCATTTGTTTGAAATGGTATAAACTAGACACTCCAAACTAGACTGCAAAAATACGACTTCAGCAATAGAGTAATTAATGCCTGGAATGCACTACCTGACTTTGGTTTCTACTCCTAACACCAAAATCTCTAACATTAGATTATCTACAATAAGTTAATATGAAACTCTATTGCATATATATTACATTGGCGTCACCTGCAAAATTGCAAATTTCATTAGGAGCCTCTCTCTGAAAGGCCTAGAAAGGCTGTTCCAGTTCTTGCTTAGATAAGCTTCCTCCACTCAAGATTCCACAAGCCTACTGGGCCTACCAGAAGTTGGGAAACAAGCCATTTCCGGTCTCCGGAGGGCCTCCGTGGGGTGGGGGAAGCTGTTTTTGCCCTCCCAGGCATTGAATTATGGGTGTGGGCACTCGTGCATGCGCAATAATGCAAGTGCATGCTCTTTTGGCACCTGAGGAAAAGTTGCTCACTATGTTAGTCAAACAACCAAGAAAGCTGTGTGGATACTATAGTATTTATGTGATAAAATGTTAGGGACAGATTGACTTTCAGAAGAACCATAATACTGTTGAGTCAGGCAAATTAATTCAGCTAGATGCTGCTCTGAGAGATCTTTTTGATATAGTAAGCACTCTAGTAATCTAGTATATAAATTGATTAAATAGGCAATTATACTGGGATGGGTGTTTTTTTTCCCTTCTTAAAGGTCAAACCAAAAGTAGGCTTAGTATGCGGAGAAATAACCTTGGTAAAGACAAAGATAGCTGTTGGCGATCTTAGAATATAAATAAACATCTACAGTTGGCAAATTGCAGTAGCTTTCTTCTAAAGCTTTAATGGGCATAAAATACAATCTGGGAGCTTGTACAACAGAGATTGCTAACTGAAAGCTCTACAAATCTCCCCCTTGGAAAATATAGCTTACAATTTGCCAGCGCAAAAGTAAAGAATGGATAATGAAGGAAAGCTACAGCAACAGGGCGTTTGGGGAAGTAGGAAGATACATTGTCATCTCATTCTTTATCTTTCCTCTCCCCCCTCCCTAAAGAGTAGTCCTCTACTTTCAGTTCCAAGCACTATAATTACTCAATTATTGACCTGTTGATCTTAGAAGTAGACTGCACTATAGATGAATAGAATCAGAATCAAAAGACTGTCAAATCAATTTTCTATGAGAGCCACATCACTTACCCAACTCTCATTCTAGAGTTGGGTGTAACTTCTAAAATGCCCATCAAATAATTGTTTTTTAAAAAAAGAGGAGTTTATCTGCAGCAGAGACTATTGCTTCATAATATTTGGTCAAAATTGTTAGTACAACAGGACATTTAAATATACAGTGATACCTCATCTTACAAACGCCTCGTCATACAAACTTTTCGAGATACAAACCCAGGGTTTAAGATTTTTTTGCCTCTTCTTATAAACTATTTTCACCTTACAAACCCACTGCTGCCACTGGGATGCTCCACCTCCGGACTTCTGTTGCCAGCGAAGCACCCGTTTTTGCACTGCTAGGATCCCCTGAGGCTCCCCTCCATGGGAAACCCCACCTCTGGACTTCTGTGTTTTTGTGATGCTGCAGGGGAATCCCAGCAGGGGAATCCCAGCAGCACAAAAACGGGTGCTTTGCTGGCAATGGAAGTCCAGAGGTGGGGTTTCCCAGCGAGGGGAGCCTCAGTGAAATCACAGCATTGCAAAAACACAGAGGTCTGGAGGGGAGGTTTCCCAAGGAGGGGAGCCTCAGGGCAATCCCAGCAGCGCAAAAATGGGCGCTTCGGCTGGCAAAAGGGGTGAATTTTGGCCTTGCACACATTAATCGCTTTTCCATTGATTTCTATGGGAAACATTGTTTCGTCTTACAAACTTTTCACCTTAAGAACCTTGCCCCAGAACCAATTAAGTTTGTAAGACAAGGTATCACTGTATTACTTTATAGATGAAGCGTTTTGTAACAGAATGAGATTCTTGGAGAATGATACAAGTAACTACGCAGATAAATAAGCTCATTGGGTTAACTGGACTTCATTTCTCCCTAGAGGCAACAGCTAGATCATTTCATTTCAAAACTTTTTATATCACCTTTCATTCTCCAATCAAAATTATTCTAGAAAATAGCTTTGAGTGCCAATAACTCTGCATGTTGCATTAATGAGCTTCTGAAAAATTGCCTGCTGCGCAACAGTGAATTTACCAGTATTCTCAACAAAAGCTAATTCACTAGTAGCTGGACTTCCCAAATGTGTCATCTGCCATTATGTGTAATATATTTAGATTATAGAGGAGAGGGTATGGATTATTTCTACGTGTGCATTATTCATAGCCTGTAGCAGAGAATCCAATTCAGACAGATTATTTGGAATTAAGTCATCTTTGAACTGTGAATAGGACTTATAACTACACTCTGCACGCCCTAAAATGGACCCTCATAGGAACCTTAAAACATTTTATTTTCTCCATTTAATTTCCATTTACTCTGCTTCCTCTCAAGGAAAAAAATAATCAGAACCTTTTCTCTCTACATATAGTGCTCAGCGGGTGTTAATCTATCAAATGTATTCTGCTTGCAAATTTTAGCTTTCAATCATAGCAACTAATGGTTGACATTACAGGAAGTCTTCCAATTTGTTTGCAAACTGATCAGTGGTTTTCAGTCAGCTTTCCAGTCCCGTACTTAAACGTATATGGATTAAAGTGTTGAATTCAAATTGGGAAAACCCAATGTTACCCTCAGCCAGTGAAGTTCAGATCACTCAGTGTCTCCTACTGTTTGGGGGAGAAATGGAAGAAGAAATCTTATATAAACAGCCATGAACTCCTGAAGGAAAGCAAGTAGGATGCTTGGCTGCATAGCTAGAGGTATAACAAGCAGGAAGAGGGAGATTATGATCCCGCTATATAGAATGCTGGTGAGACCACATTTGGAATACTGTGTTCAGTTCTGGAGACCTCACCTACAAAAAGATATTGACAAAATTGAACGGGTCCAAAGACGGGCTACAAGAATGGTGGAAGGTCTTAAGCATAAAGCGTATCAGGAGAGACTTAATGAACTCAATCTGTATAGTCTGGAGGACAGAAGGAAAAGGGGGGGCATGATCGAAACATTTAAATATATTAAAGGGTTAAATAAGGTCCAGGAGGGAAGTGTTTTTAATAGGAAAGTGAACACAAAAACAAGGGGACACAATATGAAGTTAGTTGGGGGAAAGATCAAAAGGAACATGAGAAAATATTATTTTATTGAAAGAGTAGTAGATCCTTGGAACAAACTTCCAGCAGACATGGAAGATAAATCCACAGTAACTGAATTTAAATATGCCTGGGATAAACATACACCCGGTATCCATCCTAAGATAAAATACAGAAAATAGTATAAGGGCAGACTAGATGGACCATGAGGTCTTTTTCTGCCGTCAGACTTCTATGTTTCTATGTTTCTAAGGAAAGACAGGAGATACATCTTGAATTTGGAGCCTTACACTCAGACTGCTAATAGTCCTGTGGGATAGCTCAGAAATATTTGATACCATTCTTCTGGACCACTTGTGAGAATTGGAGCTTGGACGAATCCTTCTGCTACTGTGACTTTCTCTGTAGAAATCACAGACACAAAGATATGATTTCTTGAACAATGCTTTGTCCAGGTTGGAAATATCTCTCTGAGTAAGCAGCCTCATGTTCAGAAACTCTGCCTCTGGACTTGCAAGTTTATTATTTATAACAAGTTTCTTGTGTATACAAATATAAAGTATTAACTTTTCACTTAACCTAGTTATAATGTAAATGGTTAATATGTGACACATAACATACGGACAAAATCCTGTCAACGTACGATTGCTAAATAAACAGAAGAGTATCTAATTAATCTTTACCTTAGACAAAACAGTGGTTCTCAACCTGGGGATCAGGATACCTTTGGGGGTTGAATGACTGTTTCACAGGGGTCGCCTAGGACCATGGGAAAAGACAAATTTTGCATGGTGTTAGGAACTAAAGCTTCTATTCTGGTGCCTTGGAACATATTTTTACAATCCGACCAATCAGACATTCACAGTGGGGGGTGTCCCTCTGACCTTCCTGTCAATCAGCTTAAAGCTCTGTTGGAAGAATTGGTGCTAGACCTATGGTTAAGGGTCACCACAACATGAGGAATTGTATTAAGGGCTTGTAGTATTAAAAAGATTGAGAACCACTGGACAACAGAAGGGTTTTAATTAACTTCGGTAAACAGAAGCTTACACAAATAATTATTTCTTTAAACTAATCAAAGGAGAGGGTTGCCTTAACCAGGCACCTAGGTTTGATCCTATCATATCCACAGATATTCCACATTTCTGTAGACATGGATAGTTAACCAACATTTCTCCTATTGCTAAATAAACAAAATAGTATCTAGTTAGTTTTTACCTTAGACAAACAGAGGGGTACATAAACGGAAGCTTACATGAATCTTGTAATATTTCACATCTTTTATAGTTCACTTATAATGATCTAGTGAAAATGCAACATGATGGCCAATCTCAGTTGACTTTTTACTGCTGCCAAGAGGGTCCTTCTATGCAAATAGGCTAGGCCAGACCAGTTTAACTAACAAATAAATTTTCAGTGCCACACTTAAAACTTTGTAGTAGATCTATTTCCTTTACCATAAAGCTAGTGCTTCTTACTGCAAAGTCATTCAAAGCTTTACATCAAGGAGTAATTTTGAAAATATCAAGGAGTAATTTTGAATGGAATGGAGTAGAGTAGAGTAGAGTAGAGTAGAGTAGAGTAGAATAGAATAGAATAGAATAGAATAGAATAGAATTTTATTGGCCAAGTGTGATTAGACACACAAGGAATTTGTCTTGGTGCATATAAGTCTCAGTGCACATAAAATAAAAGATAAGTTTGTCAAGAATCATAAAGTAGTAGAACAGGAATATAGTATTTCAATAATTTCACTATTGAAATACAGTACTATATTCCTGTTCTACTAAGAGATCCAGTCATGGGTAGGAGTTAAGAACTTCAACTAGAAGTGGAGATGTCTAAGTGCAAGTTTTGCCTTAGTCACAAAAGCCAGCTGGGCAACTTTGGAGAGACAATGACTTACAGTAAGAAGACTACAGTGGCAAATAATTTTGTAAGAAGTTGCCAAGAAAACTGCATTGACTTGACCATGTAGACCAGTGTTTCCCAACCTTGGCCACTTGAAGGTATCTGGACTTCAACTCCCAGAATTCCCCAGCCAGCATTTGCTGGCTGGGGAATTCTGGGAGTTGAAGTCCAAATATCTTCAAGCGGCCAAGGTTGGGAAACACTGATGTAGACAACAGGAGTCAAAACTGACTTGAAGGCTTATACACATAGAAATGCTATTGAAGTTGCACAGTTACAATGTAAAGTGAAACAATGGCATTATTGAGAAAAGACACCTGCTCTTGGAGGCATTTTCCATGTGGCTTAAGCTGCTGTCAGTTCCAGTTATTTTTGAATCATGGCCGATGGAAATCTAAAGGAACTTTGAGAATAAGGAGGAATGGATTACATTCAGGTAACTATTAAGTAGATGCATTTCGGTTTTAAAATCCTGGCATGAGTCTACTTGTAGAAAAACATTAAACTCTATGCCTGTATGAAGATTTGCACTGGGAATGTCTGCTTAGGGGCATTATTATTGGAAAAAAGGTACACTAAATTCATGAACATTTTTGGAAGGTAATTGAGATAATTTACGGCCTTGCAAATGGAGCAATCATGCGCTTCCGCAAATATGTGCATGTCACACCAACACTCCGCAGTCTGCATTGGTTGCCGATCAGTTTCTGGTCACAATTCAAAGTGTTGATTATGACCTATAAAGCCCTTCATGGCACCGGACCAGATTATCTCCGGGACCGCCTTCTGCCGCACAAATCCCAGCGACCAGTTAGGTCCCACAGAATTGGCCTTTTCCGGGTCCCGTCGACTAAACAATGTCACTTGGCGGGACCCAGGGGAAGAGCCTTCTCTGTGGCAGCACCGGCCCACTGGAACCAACTCCCCCCGGAGATTAGAACTGCCCCCACCCTCCTTGCCTTCCTTAAAACTCACCTCTGCCGTCAGGCATGGGGGAATTGAGGCATTCCCCCTCCCTCCCCCAGGCCTATATAGCTTATGTATGGTGTGACTGTGTGTATGACTGGTTAAATAATGGGATTTTTAAATGTTTTTTTAAATTTATTAGATTTGTTATGAATTGTCTTATTGTATGCTGTGAGCCGCCCCGAGTCTACGGAGAGGGGTGGCATACAAATCTAATGAAATAAATAAATAAAATAAATAAATTTATTTCCTATGTATGTTTGGTTTTATAAATAAGGGTTTTTTAGTTGTTTTAGTATTGGATTGTGACATGCTGTTTTTTATCACTGTTGTTAGCCGCCCCGAGTCCACGGAGAGGGGCGGCATACAAATCCAATAAATAAATAAATAACACTTTGTTCTATTTTTTTGTGAAGAAAAGCGGGATTACAAATGTATATCAAACATATAAAATGTCCAACCCTCTGTTATTCCAAATATCAGCATGGAGGGAAAAAATCTGCTATTCTCTACAAAGGTTATTGGAGTTCAACTTTCATTAGCTTTAACCACCATGGCCATTATGAGGAATAATAGCAGCTCGTGCCACATGCAATAGAACAAAGGATGAGTATTACGCTCTGAGAAGTCATAATTTTATGAGCTTGTCACTGTTTAGTTTCCCCCCTCCTTACCATACACCCCTTTCCCCTTAAGCAGCAACATCCAGCATTATTATTAACACAAGCAATCCTTTCATCATGGAATGAAGCCAAAGTGCCAAAGAGCACATTGGCCCCAAGTGACCTGGATAATTTGGAGACAGAGTCATTTCAATTAAACTGACAGGGAGGAAAAGTGTGCCCTGATTACTGTTAGTAATGCATGACTAATCTTAAACTGTGACTGAGTAAATGTTTAATATATAGAATGGAGAGCCTTTGCTTATTTGGCATATTATCCCAAATGACTCTTTCCGTTCTGTATTCATGTCTTTCCGCAGCTCATTGAAAACATTAAAAGACCCAGGGTAAAATATTTGGATATATCCGACACTCCACTGTCATCTCAGAGACATTTTATTTCGTGAACTACAACCTCGGGGGTTTATTTTATAGTTATTGATTGAAAATTGTGGTCATCGTTTTGTGTACTACTAATTAGCAGTGCAGCTGGGAAAACAATTTCAAAACAAAGCATTAAGAATTTTTTTTCAACAACATAAATTATTTGTTATTAATTGTTGTGGTTAGCTCTGGCCCAGCTCCTGCCCCAAGGACTGTGGATGTGGGGGAGACATCCACATGCTGCAGGCCTGTTTTGCCCCGGTGGAATCTGCTGATGAAGGCTCCTCTGACCAAGAAGACATGAGTGACAGGGAGGAGTGTGGCAGACAGCTCAGAAGGAGATCAATTATCTAGCTCCTCCTTGGATTCAGAACAACTGAGAGATTATTATCAAAGAAAATGAGGCCACCTGTGGTTGGGTGGGACTGTGATAATTAGTGAGGCTGATATAAATAGCAGCTTGTAGGTTTGGCCATTGCGGAGGATTATCTGATCGTTGTGTTTCGTGACTGCTTTACTGACTTTGACTTTTTGTGTGCTGATTTTTCCTCGCTTTGAAACTAAACCAGAGCAAAGTGTGTTTCACTTTGTGAAAGAAGGACTGTGAATTGCCTCACAGCTGCAAGCTAAGTATCATAGAACTGATAAGGGACTTGTACAAATTACCAGTTTGTTTGGAGATGAGTACTCTTTGCTATACCAAAAGAGGGCTTAGTTTAAGTGAATTTTCATTATAAAGAACATTGATTTGAATTTTCAAACGTGTGTGTCTGAAATTTGTACCTGTGAATTTTTGGGAAGCGTCTGCCAGAGAGCCCTACAGAACATTAATTAATCTATTAATTAATTTATTTATTTTATTTATTTGTCAAACATGCATAGAATGGTAGTAATTTGTAATTAGGCATGCCCCTTACAGACCTTTAAGAAATGGGGAGAGATCAATTGTAGACAATCTAAAGTTAAAGATTTTGGGGTTTGGGGAAGAAACCCCAGTCAGGTAGCGCATTCTAGGCATTGATCACTCTATTACTGAAGGCATACTTTCTGCAATCGAGTTTGGAGTGGTTTACATTTAGTTTGAATCTATTACGTGCTCATGTATTGCTGTGGTTGAAGGTGAAGTAGTCATTAACAGGAAGGACATTTTGTGAACTACATGTAGATCAGATCAGAGGCAACATAGTTGTAAATTGTCTAAACTCAGTATTTCAAGTCTGGTGGAATAAGGTTTTTTTTTTGCAAGCGGAGGAATGAAGGACTCTATTGTGAAATATTTCTGGACTCTCTTGATTGTATTAATGTTTGATATTCAATACGGGTTCCAGAGAGGTGAGCTGTATGCCCGAATTGGTCTAACAAATGTTTTGTAAGCTCTGGTTACAGTGTAATATTGTCGGAAAAGAAGCTGCGTAAGATTATGTTAAGAACTCTTAATGCTTTTTTAGCAATGTTGTTATAGTGGGCTCTAGCACTTAGGTCATTGGATATGAGTGCTCCAAGGTCTTTGAAAGAGTGAGTTTCCTCCAAGTTTTTTCAAGTTCGTTTCCTCCAAGTTTGTATTTTGTATTCAGATTCTTTTTACCAATGTGTAAGACAGAGCATTTGTTGGTTGAGATTTGAAGTTGTCAGTTGTTTGACCATTCTGCCACACGATTAAGGTCTTTTTGAAGGGTAGCAGCATTATCGGTAGTATTAAATGGTTTAACATCATCAGCAAAGAGAACACAATTGCTTATAATATGATCACAAAGATCGTTTATGTAGAGTATGAAGAGTGTTGGTTCTAGAACACTGCCTTGAGGGACACCACGGTTGACAGGAGCAGGATTTGATATGGCACTTCCTATTTTGACCACTAGTTGTCTGTTAGACAGGAATGGGGTTATCCAATCATGCAGTTGTCCATATGTTTTTGCATTGTAAGAGTTGCAGATTACAGGATAATTTTTTATCCTTGTAATAGGGATGATGTTTAATATTCTATTTGGAAAAAGGAATAATTGGGATGTTTTCTAATTTACAACAAAGCGACTAATAAACTAACATAAAAGAACCCAAATCCAATGTCAATCTCCTTCAACTAATAAATCTAGCAAGGTTGAGCTGGCAAGGCATTGAAGGCATATCATTTTGGGGCCAAGGACAATACAGTAGTACCTCTAGATACGAGCTGCTCCACATGCGAGTATTCCAAGTTACGAGCCACGACGGGAGCGAAATTTCTGTTCAACATGCGAGCTCAAATTCGGGATACGAGCTGAGCTTCCACTAGGTGGCGCAAGAATCCTTGCTTCTGGTTATCTTGGGGAAAAACAAAGTCTAAAGGCATTCGTTCGAGATGCAAGCTGATCGACATACGAGCTCGGTTCTGAAACGAATTACTCATATCTAGAAGTACTACTGTACTAGACTATAGAGAGGGTGAAATGGTCAGAAAAGCTAACGGGATTTTGGGTTCCTCCCATGGTCAATTATACATAACATTTTATGAAAGCATCAGAATTCTGGAACTCAGAAACTATTGACACTAGAGGTTTTCTATATTAGATTTGAGGTCCCATAATTCTCTATTCAACATGATACAACCCAACTTGTCTAGAGGGCAACAGACTGAGGGAAATTTCTCAGCTGTGAGCTTTTGGGTCTAAAGCTCTTGGTTAATGCCCTTCACCTTTTAACTGATCACACATTAACTGCACTTAATGAGCACATCTTTCAGGTCCAACAAAATCCTCTTAAAGTCAATAGGGTCGGGTCAATATATTATTGACTGTGGGGCTTTTAAGGAGCAAAAGGGTTGCTGCCAATCTTTCAACGTTTGAGAAAGATTATATAAAGATTCTGAATAGACTACAGAACACTGCAAGCTAAATATACAAGGTTTTTTTTTCTTCCCAGGCTGCACTTAAAATGATTTACCCCTAAAATGAGAGACAGCCGCAACTTTAATTATCTTGTCTTGTTTTCATTGGTAGCCTATGCCTCCCTAAAGTAAAAAATGTTCAAAACATTCATTTTCCATGTATCTACTCTGGTGAATTAATGTCTTTAAGACTTGGCAGAACTAATAAAGTGATAGTTTGCAGGGTCTATTCTATTTATCCTAAGAGAAATGAAACTATTTAACAAGTATTAAAATAGAACCTTGCTCAGGCGGCATCAAAAACACCTCTCCATCACCATTGTATTTTCTTCCTACCCACCATCCTATTAATTGAATATTTCAAAACTACCTCATGAAATTATACTTATAATCCTATACACTTGGGAGTCCGATTGAATTCAGCAGCATTTTATTTGAAGTATTTGCACAATACAAAGGGACTTTTCTTGCCTTTGGTAGTAATTTCTTCCTTGATGGCAGGATGTAAATCAGAATGTGAACCTTGTTTAACCTTAAGCTGTAATCAAGAATCAAAAAGTTACTTGATTTGGTGATATTAATTCTT